>NW_027369260.1:0-43935 GCF_046119375.1 Phyllobates terribilis
TGATAAAGAAGATTCAAAGAGAGTGAGATGCCAGCTCCTTTCAGTCAGTAGCTTCAAACATTTCTGGTATATGAAAAACATGTTTTTCAATGGCAAAAATCAATGAATATTGTAAATGCACAAACAGTAATATCTCAACATTGCACGGTGCAATTCTGAAATTTTTAGCTTTTTCCTGTTAATCCTAGCATGATAAAGAAGATTCAAAGAGAGTGAGATGCCAGCTCCTTTCATTCAGTCAGTAGCTTCAAACATTTCTGGTATATGAAAAACATGTTTTTCAATGGCAAAAATCAATGAATATTGTAAATGCACAAACAGTAATATCTCCACATTGCAAGGTGCAATTCTGAAATTTTTTGCTTTTTCCTGTTAATCCTAGCATGATAAAGAAGATTCAAAGAGAGTGAGATGCCAGCTCCTTTCATTCAGTCAGTAGCTTCAAACATTTCTGGTATATGAAAAACATGTTTTTCAATGGCAAAAATCAATGAATATTGTAAATGCACAAACAGTAATATCTCCACATTGCAAGGTGCAATTCTGAAATGTTTTGCTTTTTCCTGCTAATCCTAGCATGATAAAGAAGATTCAAAGAGAGTGAGATGCCAGCTCCTTTCATTCAGTCAGTAGCTTCAAACATTTCTGGTATATGAAAAACATGTTTTTCAATGGCAAAAATCAATGAATATTGTAAATGCACAAACAGTAATATCTCCACATTGCACGGTGCAATCTGAAATTTTTAGCTTTTTCCTGTTAATCCTAGCATGATAAAGAAGATTCAAAGAGAGTGAGATGCCAGCTCCTTTCATTCAGTCAGTAGCTTCAAACATTTCTGGTATATGAAAAACATGTTTTTCAATGGCAAAAATCAATGAATATTGTAAATGCACAAACAGTAATATCTCCACATTGCAAGGTGCAATTCTGAAATTTTTTGCTTTTTCCTGCTAATCCTAGCATGATAAAGAAGATTCAAAGAGAGTGAGATGCCAGCTCCTTTCATTCAGTCAGTAGCTTCAAACATTTCTGGTATATGAAAAACATGTTTTTCAATGGCAAAAATCAATGAATATTGTAAATGCACAAACAGTAATATCTCAACATTGCACGGTGCAATTCTGAAATTTTTAGCTTTTTCCTGTTAATCCTAGCATGATAAAGAAGATTCAAAGAGAGTGAGATGCCAGCTCCTTTCATTCAGTCAGTAGCTTCAAACATTTCTGGTATATGAAAAACATGTTTTTCAATGGCAAAAATCAATGAATATTGTAAATGCACACAGTAATATCTCCACATTGCAAGGTGCAATTCTGAAATTTTTTGCTTTTTCCTGTTAATCCTAGCATGATAAAGAAGATTCAAAGAGAGTGAGATGCCAGCTCCTTTCATTCAGTCAGTAGCTTCAAACATTTCTGGTATATGAAAAACATGTTTTTCAATGGCAAAAATCAATGAATATTGTAAATGCACAAACAGTAATATCTCCACATTGCAAGGTGCAATTCTGAAATTTTTTGCTTTTTCCTGCTAATCCTAGCATGATAAAGAAGATTCAAAGAGAGTGAGATGCCAGCTCCTTTCATTCAGTCAGTAGCTTCAAACATTTCTGGTATATGAAAAACATGTTTTTCAATGGCAAAAATCAATGAATATTGTAAATGCACAAACAGTAATATCTCCACATTGCACGGTGCAATTCTGAAATTTTTAGCTTTTTCCTGTTAATCCTAGCATGATAAAGAAGATTCAAAGAGAGTGAGATGCCAGCTCCTTTCATTCAGTCAGTAGCTTCAAACATTTCTGGTATATGAAAAACATGTTTTTCAATGGCAAAAATCAATGAATATTGTAAATGCACAAACAGTAATATCTCCACATTGCAAGGTGCAATTCTGAAATTTTTGCTTTTTCCTGCTAATCCTAGCATGATAAAGAAGATTCAAAGAGAGTGAGATGCCAGCTCCTTTCATTCAGTCAGTAGCTTCAAACATTTCTGGTATATGAAAAACATGTTTTTCAATGGCAAAAATCAATGAATATTGTAAATGCACAAACAGTAATATCTCCACATTGCACGGTGCAATTCTGAAATTTTTAGCTTTTTCCTGTTAATCCTAGCATGATAAAGAAGATTCAAAGAGAGTGAGATGCCAGCTCCTTTCATTCAGTCAGTAGCTTCAAACATTTCTGGTATATGAAAAACATGTTTTTCAATGGCAAAAATCAATGAATATTGTAAATGCACAAACAGTAATATCTCCACATTGCAAGGTGCAATTCTGAAATTTTTTGCTTTTTCCTGCTAATCCTAGCATGATAAAGAAGATTCAAAGAGAGTGAGATGCCAGCTCCTTTCATTCAGTCAGTAGCTTCAAACATTTCTGGTATATGAAAAACATGTTTTTCAATGGCAAAAATCAATGAATATTGTAAATGCACAAACAGTAATATCTCAACATTGCACGGTGCAATTCTGAAATTTTTAGCTTTTTCCTGTTAATCCTAGCATGATAAAGAAGATTCAAAGAGAGTGAGATGCCAGCTCCTTTCATTCAGTCAGTAGCTTCAAACATTTCTGGTATATGAAAAACATGTTTTTCAATGGCAAAAATCAATGAATATTGTAAATGCACAAACAGTAATATCTCCACATTGCAAGGTGCAATTCTGAAATTTTTTGCTTTTTCCTGTTAATCCTAGCATGATAAAGAAGATTCAAAGAGAGTGAGATGCCAGCTCCTTTCATTCAGTCAGTAGCTTCAAACATTTCTGGTATATGAAAAACATGTTTTTCAATGGCAAAAATCAATGAATATTGTAAATGCACAAACAGTAATATCTCCACATTGCACGGTGCAATTCTGAAATTTTTTGCTTTTTCCTGTTAATCCTAGCATGATAAAGAAGATTCAAAGAGAGTGAGATGCCAGCTCCTTTCATTCAGTCAGTAGCTTCAAACATTTCTGGTATATGAAAAACATGTTTTTCAATGGCAAAAATCAATGAATATTGTAAATGCACAAACAGTAATATCTCCACATTGCAAGGTGCAATTCTGAAATTTTTTGCTTTTTCCTGCTAATCCTAGCATGATAAAGAAGATTCAAAGAGAGTGAGATGCCAGCTCCTTTCATTCAGTCAGTAGCTTCAAACATTTCTGGTATATGAAAAACATGTTTTTCAATGGCAAAAATCAATGAATATTGTAAATGCACAAACAGTAATATCTCCACATTGCAAGGTGCAATTCTGAAATGTTTTGCTTTTTCCTGCTAATCCTAGCATGATAAAGAAGATTCAAAGAGAGTGAGATGCCAGCTCCTTTCATTCAGTCAGTAGCTTCAAACATTTCTGGTATATGAAAAACATGTTTTTCAATGGCAAAAATCAATGAATATTGTAAATGCACAAACAGTAATATCTCCACATTGCACGGTGCAATTCTGAAATTTTTAGCTTTTTCCTGTTAATCCTAGCATGATAAAGAAGATTCAAAGAGAGTGAGATGCCAGCTCCTTTCATTCAGTCAGTAGCTTCAAACATTTCTGGTATATGAAAAACATGTTTTTCAATGGCAAAAATCAATGAATATTGTAAATGCACAAACAGTAATATCTCCACATTGCAAGGTGCAATTCTGAAATTTTTTGCTTTTTCCTGCTAATCCTAGCATGATAAAGAAGATTCAAAGAGAGTGAGATGCCAGCTCCTTTCATTCAGTCAGTAGCTTCAAACATTTCTGGTATATGAAAAACATGTTTTTCAATGGCAAAAATCAATGAATATTGTAAATGCACAAACAGTAATATCTCAACATTGCACGGTGCAATTCTGAAATTTTTAGCTTTTTCCTGTTAATCCTAGCATGATAAAGAAGATTCAAAGAGAGTGAGATGCCAGCTCCTTTCATTCAGTCAGTAGCTTCAAACATTTCTGGTATATGAAAAACATGTTTTTCAATGGCAAAAATCAATGAATATTGTAAATGCACAAACAGTAATATCTCCACATTGCAAGGTGCAATTCTGAAATTTTTTGCTTTTTCCTGTTAATCCTAGCATGATAAAGAAGATTCAAAGAGAGTGAGATGCCAGCTCCTTTCATTCAGTCAGTAGCTTCAAACATTTCTGGTATATGAAAAACATGTTTTTCAATGGCAAAAATCAATGAATATTGTAAATGCACAAACAGTAATATCTCCACATTGCAAGGTGCAATTCTGAAATTTTTGCTTTTTCCTGCTAATCCTAGCATGATAAAGAAGATTCAAAGAGAGTGAGATGCCAGCTCCTTTCATTCAGTCAGTAGCTTCAAACATTTCTGGTATATGAAAAACATGTTTTTCAATGGCAAAAATCAATGAATATTGTAAATGCACAAACAGTAATATCTCCACATTGCACGGTGCAATTCTGAAATTTTTAGCTTTTTCCTGTTAATCCTAGCATGATAAAGAAGATTCAAAGAGAGTGAGATGCCAGCTCCTTTCATTCAGTCAGTAGCTTCAAACATTTCTGGTATATGAAAAACATGTTTTTCAATGGCAAAAATCAATGAATATTGTAAATGCACAAACAGTAATATCTCCACATTGCACGGTGCAATTCTGAAATTTTTAGCTTTTTCCTGTTAATCCTAGCATGATAAAGAAGATTCAAAGAGAGTGAGATGCCAGCTCCTTTCATTCAGTCAGTAGCTTCAAACATTTCTGGTATATGAAAAACATGTTTTTCAATGGCAAAAATCAATGAATATTGTAAATGCACAAACAGTAATATCTCCACATTGCAAGGTGCAATTCTGAAATTTTTTGCTTTTTCCTGCTAATCCTAGCATGATAAAGAAGATTCAAAGAGAGTGAGATGCCAGCTCCTTTCATTCAGTCAGTAGCTTCAAACATTTCTGGTATATGAAAAACATGTTTTTCAATGGCAAAAATCAATGAATATTGTAAATGCACAAACAGTAATATCTCCACATTGCAAGGTGCAATTCTGAAATTTTTTGCTTTTTCCTGTTAATCCTAGCATGATAAAGAAGATTCAAAGAGAGTGAGATGCCAGCTCCTTTCATTCAGTCAGTAGCTTCAAACATTTCTGGTATATGAAAAACATGTTTTTCAATGGCAAAAATCAATGAATATTGTAAATGCACAAACAGTAATATCTCCACATTGCAAGGTGCAATTCTGAAATTTTTTGCTTTTTCCTGCTAATCCTAGCATGATAAAGAAGATTCAAAGAGAGTGAGATGCCAGCTCCTTTCATTCAGTCAGTAGCTTCAAACATTTCTGGTATATGAAAAACATGTTTTTCAATGGCAAAAATCAATGAATATTGTAAATGCACAAACAGTAATATCTCAACATTGCACGGTGCAATTCTGAAATTTTTAGCTTTTTCCTGTTAATCCTAGCATGATAAAGAAGATTCAAAGAGAGTGAGATGCCAGCTCCTTTCATTCAGTCAGTAGCTTCAAACATTTCTGGTATATGAAAAACATGTTTTTCAATGGCAAAAATCAATGAATATTGTAAATGCACAAACAGTAATATCTCCACATTGCAAGGTGCAATTCTGAAATTTTTTGCTTTTTCCTGTTAATCCTAGCATGATAAAGAAGATTCAAAGAGAGTGAGATGCCAGCTCCTTTCATTCAGTCAGTAGCTTCAAACATTTCTGGTATATGAAAAACATGTTTTTCAATGGCAAAAATCAATGAATATTGTAAATGCACAAACAGTAATATCTCCACATTGCACGGTGCAATTCTGAAATTTTTTGCTTTTTCCTGTTAATCCTAGCATGATAAAGAAGATTCAAAGAGAGTGAGATGCCAGCTCCTTTCATTCAGTCAGTAGCTTCAAACATTTCTGGTATATGAAAAACATGTTTTTCAATGGCAAAAATCAATGAATATTGTAAATGCACAAACAGTAATATCTCCACATTGCAAGGTGCAATTCTGAAATTTTTTGCTTTTTCCTGCTAATCCTAGCATGATAAAGAAGATTCAAAGAGAGTGAGATGCCAGCTCCTTTCATTCAGTCAGTAGCTTCAAACATTTCTGGTATATGAAAAACATGTTTTTCAATGGCAAAAATCAATGAATATTGTAAATGCACAAACAGTAATATCTCCACATTGCAAGGTGCAATTCTGAAATGTTTTGCTTTTTCCTGCTAATCCTAGCATGATAAAGAAGATTCAAAGAGAGTGAGATGCCAGCTCCTTTCATTCAGTCAGTAGCTTCAAACATTTCTGGTATATGAAAAACATGTTTTTCAATGGCAAAAATCAATGAATATTGTAAATGCACAAACAGTAATATCTCCACATTGCACGGTGCAATTCTGAAATTTTTAGCTTTTTCCTGTTAATCCTAGCATGATAAAGAAGATTCAAAGAGAGTGAGATGCCAGCTCCTTTCATTCAGTCAGTAGCTTCAAACATTTCTGGTATATGAAAAACATGTTTTTCAATGGCAAAAATCAATGAATATTGTAAATGCACAAACAGTAATATCTCCACATTGCAAGGTGCAATTCTGAAATTTTTTGCTTTTTCCTGCTAATCCTAGCATGATAAAGAAGATTCAAAGAGAGTGAGATGCCAGCTCCTTTCATTCAGTCAGTAGCTTCAAACATTTCTGGTATATGAAAAACATGTTTTTCAATGGCAAAAATCAATGAATATTGTAAATGCACAAACAGTAATATCTCAACATTGCACGGTGCAATTCTGAAATTTTTAGCTTTTTCCTGTTAATCCTAGCATGATAAAGAAGATTCAAAGAGAGTGAGATGCCAGCTCCTTTCATTCAGTCAGTAGCTTCAAACATTTCTGGTATATGAAAAACATGTTTTTCAATGGCAAAAATCAATGAATATTGTAAATGCACAAACAGTAATATCTCCACATTGCAAGGTGCAATTCTGAAATTTTTTGCTTTTTCCTGTTAATCCTAGCATGATAAAGAAGATTCAAAGAGAGTGAGATGCCAGCTCCTTTCATTCAGTCAGTAGCTTCAAACATTTCTGGTATATGAAAAACATGTTTTTCAATGGCAAAAATCAATGAATATTGTAAATGCACAAACAGTAATATCTCCACATTGCAAGGTGCAATTCTGAAATTTTTTGCTTTTTCCTGCTAATCCTAGCATGATAAAGAAGATTCAAAGAGAGTGAGATGCCAGCTCCTTTCATTCAGTCAGTAGCTTCAAACATTTCTGGTATATGAAAAACATGTTTTTCAATGGCAAAAATCAATGAATATTGTAAATGCACAAACAGTAATATCTCCACATTGCACGGTGCAATTCTGAAATTTTTAGCTTTTTCCTGTTAATCCTAGCATGATAAAGAAGATTCAAAGAGAGTGAGATGCCAGCTCCTTTCATTCAGTCAGTAGCTTCAAACATTTCTGGTATATGAAAAACATGTTTTTCAATGGCAAAAATCAATGAATATTGTAAATGCACAAACAGTAATATCTCCACATTGCACGGTGCAATTCTGAAATTTTTAGCTTTTTCCTGTTAATCCTAGCATGATAAAGAAGATTCAAAGAGAGTGAGATGCCAGCTCCTTTCATTCAGTCAGTAGCTTCAAACATTTCTGGTATATGAAAAACATGTTTTTCAATGGCAAAAATCAATGAATATTGTAAATGCACAAACAGTAATATCTCCACATTGCAAGGTGCAATTCTGAAATTTTTTGCTTTTTCCTGCTAATCCTAGCATGATAAAGAAGATTCAAAGAGTGAGATGCCAGCTCCTTTCATTCAGTCAGTAGCTTCAAACATTTCTGGTATATGAAAAACATGTTTTTCAATGGCAAAAATCAATGAATATTGTAAATGCACAAACAGTAATATCTCCACATTGCAAGGTGCAATTCTGAAATTTTTTGCTTTTTCCTGTTAATCCTAGCATGATAAAGAAGATTCAAAGAGAGTGAGATGCCAGCTCCTTTCATTCAGTCAGTAGCTTCAAACATTTCTGGTATATGAAAAACATGTTTTTCAATGGCAAAAATCAATGAATATTGTAAATGCACAAACAGTAATATCTCCACATTGCAAGGTGCAATTCTGAAATTTTTTGCTTTTTCCTGCTAATCCTAGCATGATAAAGAAGATTCAAAGAGAGTGAGATGCCAGCTCCTTTCATTCAGTCAGTAGCTTCAAACATTTCTGGTATATGAAAAACATGTTTTTCAATGGCAAAAATCAATGAATATTGTAAATGCACAAACAGTAATATCTCCACATTGCACGGTGCAATTCTGAAATTTTTAGCTTTTTCCTGTTAATCCTAGCATGATAAAGAAGATTCAAAGAGAGTGAGATGCCAGCTCCTTTCATTCAGTCAGTAGCTTCAAACATTTCTGGTATATGAAAAACATGTTTTTCAATGGCAAAAATCAATGAATATTGTAAATGCACAAACAGTAATATCTCCACATTGCAAGGTGCAATTCTGAAATTCTTTGCTTTTTCCTGTTAATCCTAGCATGATAAAGAAGATTCAGAGTGAGATGCCAGCTCCTTTCATTCAGTCAGTAGCTTCAAACATTTCTGGTATATGAAAAACATGTTTTTCAATGGCAAAAATCAATGAATATTGTAAATGCACAAACAGTAATATCTCCACATTGCAAGGTGCAATTCTGAAATTTTTTGCTTTTTCCTGCTAATCCTAGCATGATAAAGAAGATTCAAAGAGAGTGAGATGCCAGCTCCTTTCATTCAGTCAGTAGCTTCAAACATTTCTGGTATATGAAAAACATGTTTTTCAATGGCAAAAATCAATGAATATTGTAAATGCACAAACAGTAATATCTCCACATTGCAAGGTGCAATTCTGAAATTTTTAGCTTTTTCCTGTTAATCCTAGCATGATAAAGAAGATTCAAAGAGAGTGAGATGCCAGCTCCTTTCATTCAGTCAGTAGCTTCAAACATTTCTGGTATATGAAAAACATGTTTTTCAATGGCAAAAATCAATGAATATTGTAAATGCACAAACAGTAATATCTCCACATTGCACGGTGCAATTCTGAAATTTTTAGCTTTTTCCTGTTAATCCTAGCATGATAAAGAAGATTCAAAGAGAGTGAGATGCCAGCTCCTTTCATTCAGTCAGTAGCTTCAAACATTTCTGGTATATGAAAAACATGTTTTTCAATGGCAAAAATCAATGAATATTGTAAATGCACAAACAGTAATATCTCCACATTGCACGGTGCAATTCTGAAATTTTTAGCTTTTTCCTGTTAATCCTAGCATGATAAAGAAGATTCAAAGAGAGTGAGATGCCAGCTCCTTTCATTCAGTCAGTAGCTTCAAACATTTCTGGTATATGAAAAACATGTTTTTCAATGGCAAAAATCAATGAATATTGTAAATGCACAAACAGTAATATCTCCACATTGCAAGGTGCAATTCTGAAATTTTTTGCTTTTTCCTGCTAATCCTAGCATGATAAAGAAGATTCAAAGAGAGTGAGATGCCAGCTCCTTTCAGTCAGTAGCTTCAAACATTTCTGGTATATGAAAAACATGTTTTTCAATGGCAAAAATCAATGAATATTGTAAATGCACAAACAGTAATATCTCAACATTGCACGGTGCAATTCTGAAATTTTTAGCTTTTTCCTGTTAATCCTAGCATGATAAAGAAGATTCAAAGAGAGTGAGATGCCAGCTCCTTTCATTCAGTCAGTAGCTTCAAACATTTCTGGTATATGAAAAACATGTTTTTCAATGGCAAAAATCAATGAATATTGTAAATGCACAAACAGTAATATCTCCACATTGCAAGGTGCAATTCTGAAATTTTTTGCTTTTTCCTGTTAATCCTAGCATGATAAAGAAGATTCAAAGAGAGTGAGATGCCAGCTCCTTTCATTCAGTCAGTAGCTTCAAACATTTCTGGTATATGAAAAACATGTTTTTCAATGGCAAAAATCAATGAATATTGTAAATGCACAAACAGTAATATCTCCACATTGCAAGGTGCAATTCTGAAATTTTTTGCTTTTTCCTGCTAATCCTAGCATGATAAAGAAGATTCAAAGAGAGTGAGATGCCAGCTCCTTTCATTCAGTCAGTAGCTTCAAACATTTCTGGTATATGAAAAACATGTTTTTCAATGGCAAAAATCAATGAATATTGTAAATGCACAAACAGTAATATCTCCACATTGCACGGTGCAATTCTGAAATTTTTAGCTTTTTCCTGTTAATCCTAGCATGATAAAGAAGATTCAAAGAGAGTGAGATGCCAGCTCCTTTCATTCAGTCAGTAGCTTCAAACATTTCTGGTATATGAAAAACATGTTTTTCAATGGCAAAAATCAATGAATATTGTAAATGCACAAACAGTAATATCTCCACATTGCAAGGTGCAATTCTGAAATTTTTTGCTTTTTCCTGCTAATCCTAGCATGATAAAGAAGATTCAAAGAGAGTGAGATGCCAGCTCCTTTCATTCAGTCAGTAGCTTCAAACATTTCTGGTATATGAAAAACATGTTTTTCAATGGCAAAAATCAATGAATATTGTAAATGCACAAACAGTAATATCTCCACATTGCAAGGTGCAATTCTGAAATTTTTTGCTTTTTCCTGTTAATCCTAGCATGATAAAGAAGATTCAAAGAGAGTGAGATGCCAGCTCCTTTCATTCAGTCAGTAGCTTCAAACATTTCTGGTATATGAAAAACATGTTTTTCAATGGCAAAAATCAATGAATATTGTAAATGCACAAACAGTAATATCTCCACATTGCAAGGTGCAATTCTGAAATGTTTTGCTTTTTCCTGCTAATCCTAGCATGATAAAGATTCAAAGAGAGTGAGATGCCAGCTCCTTTCATTCAGTCAGTAGCTTCAAACATTTCTGGTATATGAAAAACATGTTTTTCAATGGCAAAAATCAATGAATATTGTAAATGCACAAACAGTAATATCTCCACATTGCAAGGTGCAATTCTGAAATTTTTTGCTTTTTCCTGCTAATCCTAGCATGATAAAGAAGATTCAAAGAGAGTGAGATGCCAGCTCCTTTCATTCAGTCAGTAGCTTCAAACATTTCTGGTATATGAAAAACATGTTTTTCAATGGCAAAAATCAATGAATATTGTAAATGCACAAACAGCAATATCTCCACATTGCAAGGTGCAATTCTGAAATTTTTAGCTTTTTCCTGTTAATCCTAGCATGATAAAGAAGATTCAAAGAGAGTGAGATGCCAGCTCCTTTCATTCAGTCAGTAGCTTCAAACATTTCTGGTATATGAAAAACATGTTTTTCAATGGCAAAAATCAATGAATATTGTAAATGCACAAACAGTAATATCTCCACATTGCACGGTGCAATTCTGAAATTTTTAGCTTTTTCCTGTTAATCCTAGCATGATAAAGAAGATTCAAAGAGAGTGAGATGCCAGCTCCTTTCATTCAGTCAGTAGCTTCAAACATTTCTGGTATATGAAAAACATGTTTTTCAATGGCAAAAATCAATGAATATTGTAAATGCACAAACAGTAATATCTCCACATTGCACGGTGCAATTCTGAAATTTTTAGCTTTTTCCTGTTAATCCTAGCATGATAAAGAAGATTCAAAGAGAGTGAGATGCCAGCTCCTTTCATTCAGTCAGTAGCTTCAAACATTTCTGGTATATGAAAAACATGTTTTTCAATGGCAAAAATCAATGAATATTGTAAATGCACAAACAGTAATATCTCCACATTGCAAGGTGCAATTCTGAAATTTTTTGCTTTTTCCTGCTAATCCTAGCATGATAAAGAAGATTCAAAGAGAGTGAGATGCCAGCTCCTTTCAGTCAGTAGCTTCAAACATTTCTGGTATATGAAAAACATGTTTTTCAATGGCAAAAATCAATGAATATTGTAAATGCACAAACAGTAATATCTCAACATTGCACGGTGCAATTCTGAAATTTTTAGCTTTTTCCTGTTAATCCTAGCATGATAAAGAAGATTCAAAGAGAGTGAGATGCCAGCTCCTTTCACTCAGTCAGTAGCTTCAAACATTTCTGGTATATGAAAAACATGTTTTTCAATGGCAAAAATCAATGAATATTGTAAATGCACAAACAGTAATATCTCCACATTGCAAGGTGCAATTCTGAAATTTTTTGCTTTTTCCTGTTAATCCTAGCATGATAAAGAAGATTCAAAGAGAGTGAGATGCCAGCTCCTTTCATTCAGTCAGTAGCTTCAAACATTTCTGGTATATGAAAAACATGTTTTTCAATGGCAAAAATCAATGAATATTGTAAATGCACAAACAGTAATATCTCCACATTGCAAGGTGCAATTCTGAAATTTTTTGCTTTTTCCTGCTAATCCTAGCATGATAAAGAAGATTCAAAGAGAGTGAGATGCCAGCTCCTTTCATTCAGTCAGTAGCTTCAAACATTTCTGGTATATGAAAAACATGTTTTTCAATGGCAAAAATCAATGAATATTGTAAATGCACAAACAGTAATATCTCCACATTGCACGGTGCAATTCTGAAATTTTTAGCTTTTTCCTGTTAATCCTAGCATGATAAAGAAGATTCAAAGAGAGTGAGATGCCAGCTCCTTTCATTCAGTCAGTAGCTT
This sequence comes from Phyllobates terribilis, assembly GCF_046119375.1. Classification (NCBI taxonomy): domain Eukaryota; kingdom Metazoa; phylum Chordata; class Amphibia; order Anura; family Dendrobatidae; genus Phyllobates; species Phyllobates terribilis. The sequence goes on from NW_027369260.1 coordinate 12,643, forward strand.
CAAACATTTCTGGTATATGAAAAACATGTTTTTCAATGGCAAAAATCAATGAATATTGTAAATGCACAAACAGTAATATCTCCACATTGCAAGGTGCAGTTCTGAAATTTTTTGCTTTTTCCTGCTAATCCTAGCATGATAAAGAAGATTCAAAGAGAGTGAGATGCCAGCTCCTTTCATTCAGTCAGTAGCTTCAAACATTTCTGGTATATGAAAAACATGTTTTTCAATGGCAAAAATCAATGAATATTGTAAATGCACAAACAGTAATATCTCCACATTGCAAGGTGCAATTCTGAAATTTTTTGCTTTTTCCTGTTAATCCTAGCATGATAAAGAAGATTCAAAGAGAGTGAGATGCCAGCTCCTTTCATTCAGTCAGTAGCTTCAAACATTTCTGGTATATGAAAAACATGTTTTTCAATGGCAAAAATCAATGAATATTGTAAATGCACAAACAGTAATATCTCCACATTGCAAGGTGCAATTCTGAAATGTTTTGCTTTTTCCTGCTAATCCTAGCATGATAAAGAAGATTCAAAGAGAGTGAGATGCCAGCTCCTTTCATTCAGTCAGTAGCTTCAAACATTTCTGGTATATGAAAAACATGTTTTTCAATGGCAAAAATCAATGAATATTGTAAATGCACAAACAGTAATATCTCCACATTGCACGGTGCAATTCTGAAATTTTTAGCTTTTTCCTGTTAATCCTAGCATGATAAAGAAGATTCAAAGAGAGTGAGATGCCAGCTCCTTTCATTCAGTCAGTAGCTTCAAACATTTCTGGTATATGAAAAACATGTTTTTCAATGGCAAAAATCAATGAATATTGTAAATGCACAAACAGTAATATCTCCACATTGCAAGGTGCAATTCTGAAATTTTTTGCTTTTTCCTGCTAATCCTAGCATGATAAAGAAGATTCAAAGAGAGTGAGATGCCAGCTCCTTTCATTCAGTCAGTAGCTTCAAACATTTCTGGTATATGAAAAACATGTTTTTCAATGGCAAAAATCAATGAATATTGTAAATGCACAAACAGTAATATCTCAACATTGCACGGTGCAATTCTGAAATTTTTAGCTTTTTCCTGTTAATCCTAGCATGATAAAGAAGATTCAAAGAGAGTGAGATGCCAGCTCCTTTCATTCAGTCAGTTAGCTTCAAACATTTCTGGTATATGAAAAACATGTTTTTCAATGGCAAAAATCAATGAATATTGTAAATGCACAAACAGTAATATCTCCACATTGCAAGGTGCAATTCTGAAATTTTTTGCTTTTTCCTGTTAATCCTAGCATGATAAAGAAGATTCAAAGAGAGTGAGATGCCAGCTCCTTTCATTCAGTCAGTAGCTTCAAACATTTCTGGTATATGAAAAACATGTTTTTCAATGGCAAAAATCAATGAATATTGTAAATGCACAAACAGTAATATCTCCACATTGCAAGGTGCAATTCTGAAATTTTTTGCTTTTTCCTGCTAATCCTAGCATGATAAAGAAGATTCAAAGAGAGTGAGATGCCAGCTCCTTTCATTCAGTCAGTAGCTTCAAACATTTCTGGTATATGAAAAACATGTTTTTCAATGGCAAAAATCAATGAATATTGTAAATGCACAAACAGTAATATCTCCACATTGCACGGTGCAATTCTGAAATTTTTAGCTTTTTCCTGTTAATCCTAGCATGATAAAGAAGATTCAAAGAGAGTGAGATGCCAGCTCCTTTCATTCAGTCAGTAGCTTCAAACATTTCTGGTATATGAAAAACATGTTTTTCAATGGCAAAAATCAATGAATATTGTAAATGCACAAACAGTAATATCTCCACATTGCAAGGTGCAATTCTGAAATTTTTTGCTTTTTCCTGCTAATCCTAGCATGATAAAGAAGATTCAAAGAGAGTGAGATGCCAGCTCCTTTCATTCAGTCAGTAGCTTCAAACATTTCTGGTATATGAAAAACATGTTTTTCAATGGCAAAAATCAATGAATATTGTAAATGCACAAACAGTAATATCTCCACATTGCAAGGTGCAATTCTGAAATTTTTTGCTTTTTCCTGTTAATCCTAGCATGATAAAGAAGATTCAAAGAGAGTGAGATGCCAGCTCCTTTCATTCAGTCAGTAGCTTCAAACATTTCTGGTATATGAAAAACATGTTTTTCAATGGCAAAAATCAATGAATATTGTAAATGCACAAACAGTAATATCTCCACATTGCAAGGTGCAATTCTGAAATGTTTTGCTTTTTCCTGCTAATCCTAGCATGATAAAGAAGATTCAAAGAGAGTGAGATGCCAGCTCCTTTCATTCAGTCAGTAGCTTCAAACATTTCTGGTATATGAAAAACATGTTTTTCAATGGCAAAAATCAATGAATATTGTAAATGCACAAACAGTAATATCTCCACATTGCACGGTGCAATTCTGAAATTTTTAGCTTTTTCCTGTTAATCCTAGCATGATAAAGAAGATTCAAAGAGAGTGAGATGCCAGCTCCTTTCATTCAGTCAGTAGCTTCAAACATTTCTGGTATATGAAAAACGTTTTTCAATGGCAAAAATCAATGAATATTGTAAATGCACAAACAGTAATATCTCCACATTGCAAGGTGCAATTCTGAAATTTTTTGCTTTTTCCTGCTAATCCTAGCATGATAAAGAAGATTCAAAGAGAGTGAGATGCCAGCTCCTTTCATTCAGTCAGTAGCTTCAAACATTTCTGGTATATGAAAAACATGTTTTTCAATGGCAAAAATCAATGAATATTGTAAATGCACAAACAGTAATATCTCCACATTGCACGGTGCAATTCTGAAATTTTTAGCTTTTTCCTGTTAATCCTAGCATGATAAAGAAGATTCAAAGAGAGTGAGATGCCAGCTCCTTTCATTCAGTCAGTAGCTTCAAACATTTCTGGTATATGAAAAACATGTTTTTCAATGGCAAAAATCAATGAATATTGTAAATGCACAAACAGTAATATCTCCACATTGCACGGTGCAATTCTGAAATTTTTAGCTTTTTCCTGTTAATCCTAGCATGATAAAGAAGATTCAAAGAGAGTGAGATGCCAGCTCCTTTCATTCAGTCAGTAGCTTCAAACATTTCTGGTATATGAAAAACATGTTTTTCAATGGCAAAAATCAATGAATATTGTAAATGCACAAACAGTAATATCTCCACATTGCAAGGTGCAATTCTGAAATTTTTTGCTTTTTCCTGCTAATCCTAGCATGATAAAGAAGATTCAAAGAGAGTGAGATGCCAGCTCCTTTCATTCAGTCAGTAGCTTCAAACATTTCTGGTATATGAAAAACATGTTTTTCAATGGCAAAAATCAATGAATATTGTAAATGCACAAACAGTAATATCTCCACATTGCAAGGTGCAATTCTGAAATTTTTTGCTTTTTCCTGTTAATCCTAGCATGATAAAGAAGATTCAAAGAGAGTGAGATGCCAGCTCCTTTCATTCAGTCAGTAGCTTCAAACATTTCTGGTATATGAAAAACATGTTTTTCAATGGCAAAAATCAATGAATATTGTAAATGCACAAACAGTAATATCTCCACATTGCAAGGTGCAATTCTGAAATTTTTTGCTTTTTCCTGCTAATCCTAGCATGATAAAGAAGATTCAAAGAGAGTGAGATGCCAGCTCCTTTCATTCAGTCAGTAGCTTCAAACATTTCTGGTATATGAAAAACATGTTTTTCAATAGCAAAAATCAATGAATATTGTAAATGCACAAACAGTAATATCTCAACATTGCACGGTGCAATTCTGAAATTTTTAGCTTTTTCCTGTTAATCCTAGCATGATAAAGAAGATTCAAAGAGAGTGAGATGCCAGCTCCTTTCATTCAGTCAGTAGCTTCAAACATTTCTGGTATATGAAAAACATGTTTTTCAATGGCAAAAATCAATGAATATTGTAAATGCACAAACAGTAATATCTCCACATTGCAAGGTGCAATTCTGAAATTTTTTGCTTTTTCCTGTTAATCCTAGCATGATAAAGAAGATTCAAAGAGAGTGAGATGCCAGCTCCTTTCATTCAGTCAGTAGCTTCAAACATTTCTGGTATATGAAAAACGTTTTTCAATGGCAAAAATCAATGAATATTGTAAATGCACAAACAGTAATATCTCCACATTGCAAGGTGCAATTCTGAAATGTTTTGCTTTTTCCTGCTAATCCTAGCATGATAAAGAAGATTCAAAGAGAGTGAGATGCCAGCTCCTTTCATTCAGTCAGTAGCTTCAAACATTTCTGGTATATGAAAAACATGTTTTTCAATGGCAAAAATCAATGAATATTGTAAATGCACAAACAGTAATATCTCCACATTGCACGGTGCAATTCTGAAATTTTTAGCTTTTTCCTGTTAATCCTAGCATGATAAAGAAGATTCAAAGAGAGTGAGATGCCAGCTCCTTTCATTCAGTCAGTAGCTTCAAACATTTCTGGTATATGAAAAACGTTTTTCAATGGCAAAAATCAATGAATATTGTAAATGCACAAACAGTAATATCTCCACATTGCAAGGTGCAATTCTGAAATTTTTTTTGCTTTTTCCTGCTAATCCTAGCATGATAAAGAAGATTCAAAGAGAGTGAGATGCCAGCTCCTTTCATTCAGTCAGTAGCTTCAAACATTTCTGGTATATGAAAAACGTTTTTCAATGGCAAAAATCAATGAATATTGTAAATGCACAAACAGTAATATCTCCACATTGCACGGTGCAATTCTGAAATTTTTAGCTTTTTCCTGTTAATCCTAGCATGATAAAGAAGATTCAAAGAGAGTGAGATGCCAGCTCCTTTCATTCAGTCAGTAGCTTCAAACATTTCTGGTATATGAAAAACATGTTTTTCAATGGCAAAAATCAATGAATATTGTAAATGCACAAACAGTAATATCTCCACATTGCACGGTGCAATTCTGAAATTTTTAGCTTTTTCCTGTTAATCCTAGCATGATAAAGAAGATTCAAAGAGAGTGAGATGCCAGCTCCTTTCATTCAGTCAGTAGCTTCAAACATTTCTGGTATATGAAAAACATGTTTTTCAATGGCAAAAATCAATGAATATTGTAAATGCACAAACAGTAATATCTCCACATTGCAAGGTGCAATTCTGAAATTTTTTGCTTTTTCCTGCTAATCCTAGCATGATAAAGAAGATTCAAAGAGAGTGAGATGCCAGCTCCTTTCATTCAGTCAGTAGCTTCAAACATTTCTGGTATATGAAAAACATGTTTTTCAATGGCAAAAATCAATGAATATTGTAAATGCACAAACAGTAATATCTCCACATTGCAAGGTGCAATTCTGAAATTTTTTGCTTTTTCCTGTTAATCCTAGCATGATAAAGAAGATTCAAAGAGAGTGAGATGCCAGCTCCTTTCATTCAGTCAGTAGCTTCAAACATTTCTGGTATATGAAAAACATGTTTTTCAATGGCAAAAATCAATGAATATTGTAAATGCACAAACAGTAATATCTCCACATTGCAAGGTGCAATTCTGAAATTTTTTGCTTTTTCCTGCTAATCCTAGCATGATAAAGAAGATTCAAAGAGAGTGAGATGGGGGGAGTGGCTTAGGCACAGACCAAGATGGTAGCATAGTTCTGAGCTCCCTGAGGGCTAGATCTACAAAGCGACGATAAAGCACCTTGAGAGGATTTTTTTCACTCAATTTCATATGGACGGACTTCCTAAAGCCTAAGGACCATCTGGATATTTTTAGGACTTTTCCTGATCTATATTCTGGGAGATATATCACGTTGAAGCAGTGAGGTGCGCCCTTGATTTCTTTCCAGTCATGGGTATTGTGACATAGACCTGCAGGCTTGCAGGTCTGTGTATCTCTGCAAGGAGACCCTCTCTACTAATTTCCCCTGGACCTAGGAACACCACTCAGCGGATGTGATCGAACAATTTGCAGAAGATTTATTTTATTTTATTTTTTTTTTTTTTTTCTTCCTTTTGAGGACGGTGGCACGGAGCCCTTAAAGCCTGCTCTGCTGTTGTGAGGTGCCGGTGGCCGTGGGACAATCTGGTTCTATACCCCAGCTTATGCAGCTTGTGCTGGGGAGAAACACAGACTGAGTCCTAATTAGACCCACGGGTCATTATATCCCTGAAATCGGCCCCACTGAATCGGTCAGCCAGCCTGCATACTGTCCCTGCTTGCTGGTCACCCCACTACCAGCTGCGACCGGGGACCGGACTTCTGAACTGAAACCACCGGCCGGCAATGTGCAGGAAAGACTGCGGACCTCAGAGCCTTTGAAGTAACGGCACTGTTTCTTTGAATTAAACCTCCTTCTTCTACGGGACCCCGAGGACAGGACCCCTGACACTGGATGAAGAACGGGACCTCATACCCCATACCTGAACGTCGCTGAGACCGGGAGACGGAGCGGGACCTCATACATCAAGCTAAGGTCAGATAAGCCCAGGCTGACGCCAGGGCTCTTACCGGGTCTCTGAGAGTCTTTGCCCGCGATCCGGGGGCTGCTCTGGTGGCAGTGGTGTCCCCCTTTGTTGCTGGGAAGCTTCTGTGCCTTGCTTCCCCCCTTAACTGTCTGCCACCGTTGGTATCTGCGACCCGGCTCCCTCCTCTCCTGTGTGGCTGTTCCCTGTGTGGCGGTGCCCCCTCCTCTGTCCCGGAGCTGTTTGCTCCGTTCCTTTTACTGTGGCCGGGCACCCCTGATGACTACTACCAGCCTCCTCATGGCTCTGAGGCTGATATAGTGATGGTGACACTATTTACCTGCTGCTGGGAGGCCGCTGTGCTCCTGTCTACCTCCAATTGACTGGCACCGCCGGTGTCCACGGCCGGTCTCTCCTTCCTCCGAAGTGTGTTCTCTGCGATCCCGGGGCTGTTCCGGGGCTGGGGTGCTTGTCCCTCCGCTGTGGGTCCGCTCTGCTTCTTGTCCCCAGCTGTCAGACAACGCCGGTATATACAGCCCGCTTCCTCCCCTGCCGCCAAACTGTGACAGACGATCCTGGAGTTGTGACTCTGATAGAAGTGCCCCCCTCCTCTGACTGCGGGACTATTTGACCCCCCCGGCTCCCAGCTGACAGACACCGCCGGCACCCACGGTCCACCTCCTTCCTCTGCCTGCTGCGCCGTTCTGCCACTTGTGTGCCTCCAGTGTCGGGTCCCCATTGACTCCCACGGTCTGCATGCCTCCACCTATTGCAGCGCTGCTGTGATACCACCTGACACCGGCATCTTTCTCCTGCTGCTACATTCAAATCTCCCGCCCCCTGCTGTTCTACTGAAGTGCCGCTCTGCCCCGCTGTCCAAGGTGCTGATTTTATATCAGTACTTATAAAGTGGTCTAATACCCATTATATAGTGTGACAGCAACCTGGACACGGAGTTTGACCCTGAGGGGGAGGGGAGGGCTGAGTGGATCTGTTTCTACCTCCATATATATATTTTGTGATCACGCTACTTGATATACATATTACAGTTGGTGCTCATGGAATTCTACGGAACTGCTGTTCTACTCCTGTTTGTCTTTAACTTTGAAAACTGTCACTCGGCTATTTTTGAGTACTGATTGACTATATATATTTTTATTTACTTTTTTCTCTTTTTCTTTTTTTATAATCTGCTGATTGTGAATTATATATGGTTAAAGGTGTTTTATTTGTTGTCACATTGAACGGATAATCATATACTCCTTGACTCGTATTATAACTGTCTGTTATTTAAAATATTGAGAAGAAGGACATATTTCTGCAATTTTCCTTTTTTTAGGTTATATATTCCTTGTGTATACTCCAGCCGCTTGCTGGAATTACTTTAGGTACTGTAATCCTATTCTAGCCAATAGTTCCAATTGTTGTCTATTGATACTCCTTTGGTGTATTCTAGGGTTTATAATGGCAACAAATAAAAAAAATTCCCAAAAATCTCTAGAGATGCCCCTTAAAACTAATGCGGTAAGAGGGAAGACCTCCCAGCGTTTTTCCTTCTCTAACCCTTCAGAAGATTCTGTTAATATTATTAGCCCAGTCAAGTCTAGATCACCCCATAGAAACCCTGAAGATAATCCAACCTCTAAAATGTATACTCCCACCAAAGATTCCCCTAAAACTGTAACTTCCCCAAAACAGCAAAGGGTTTCTATTTCTAAACCTGCCTCTGTTACAACAGCCAGAGGTAAAAAAGAGGAGGATATGGATTTGTCCGTGTCCTCAAAAAGAAGAGATCCTGGTGACTGGGGCAATAAATTTTCCCCCCTCGCAACTAATTCAGAGGATGATTCCTCAGATACTTCTCCTAATCCAAGCCCAGAAAGGAGGCGTTTAAAAAAAGATCCATCTCCTTTATCTCCTGATTCTATGATCAGTGTTCCGTTAAAATTACCCACTTCTCAAAATCCAGAAAATTTTGACCTTTCCTCTTTCCTGGACAACCTGACCAAAAGGATTGATAACAACATGAAGTTGGGATTTGATAGACAGGTTGACTCCATGAAGTCTACTTTGAGCGCCTTCGGTGTTAAATTAGAGGAAAATACTAAGAGACTTAATACAGTAGAAGGTAAAATAGATAAAGTCTCCTCAGAAAATCTTGAGATTAAATCTGAGCTTCATAGACTTAGATTAAAAGTGGCGGATCTAGAAGACAGAAGCAGAAGAAATAACCTGAAAATTAGGGGTATCTCTGAAAGTGTCTCTCCCTCTGACCTTCTCTCTTATGTCCAAGACTTACTTCACAAATCCATCCCTTCTTTGTCTGAACAGGACCTTATTGTAGACAGGGCACACCGCCTATTTCGCCCGTCGTTTATCTCCCCTGATTTACCTAGAGACACGATAATAAGATTGCACTTCTTCTCCACCAAGGAGAGAATTTTAAGTTTTATTAGAATGGAAAAGAAATTTCCTGAACCCTTTTCGCACCTAAAAATCTTCTCAGATTTTTCTAAGGAAACGATGGATGCGAGAAGGGCCTACAAATTAACCACTGATAGATTGAGAGAAATGGGTACTCCGTATAGGTGGGGTTTCCCAGTGAAACTGCTGATTTTTTTTAAGGGAAAAACCTATACTCTCTCAGATCCAGACGAAGGCCCCAAATTCTTTGAATTTATAAAAGACATTCCCCTGAAGGATCCAAAAGCTCCAAACCGCTGAGATGTGGGGGAGTTATTATTGGATCCTTTCTAAAACTTTATTCCTTATATGACATAACATCTGGGTTACTATATTACTGAACCTAATTCTGAAAATTTATAGTGTGGCAATCATTGTCTGATTTAGTTAAATCTTATAACGTTAATTTTGTCCTTTTGAGTCCTGGTTGGATTTGGAGTTCCAAAACTCATACTAATCTTCTTTATACCATGCCCTCAGGTAGTGTCCACACACTTTTTTCCCCCAAAGCCGAGGGAGAACCTTTCAGGTAAAGGTTCCCTCAGGAAGTTTTTGATTCACTTTTTATTTCTTTTACTGGTATCTTGAATACCTAGTGACTGTTATTGTTGTTGTTTGCTTGACAAATTTCCTCCTTTGAATTGTAGTCTGTAACACATTTTCAACCTAGAATACCATCCCCTAGTTTTGATTGCCGGTGGTTTCACCGCTTGGGGTGGTCTGCAGGATCAATTGATTTTTGCTTTTCTCCTTTTTGGATACATTTTGACTGTCTCCCTGGTCTATGCCTATTAAGGTTGTCTCATATAATGTAAGAGGTCTGAATAGCCCTAACAAAAGATTCTCCTTATGGAAGGAATTAGTTCATTTTGGAGCGGATGTGGCGTGTCTACAAGAGACCAGGTTCGCTGAGGGGAAACATCCTAAATTTTCCCATAAAGAATATCCTCATATTTTTGAATCCATTAGCGAACGGAAAAAAGCTGGTGTAGCAACATTGATTAAAAATTCAGTTCCATTTGAACTATTAGATCAGCATGGTGATGTCAATGGTAGATATCACATACTGATCTGCAAATTGAACAATCATGAGTGTACAATTGCAAACGTATATGCCCCAAATAAGAAGCAAATTTCCTTTTTAAATAAAGTTTTGAGGAAAGTGGAGGAGGTTAGGAGAGGTGAATTGATCCTTTTGGGGGATTTTAATATGGTACCAGATGGGTTAATTGACTCTTCTTCTTCTAGTCGTCACCTTTATGCTACTCTAAATAATTGGCTCCATAGAAATGAACTTTTCGACATTTTCAGATGTTTCAATACTACTTCCAAAGAGTTTTCTCACTTTTCAGATGCACATCAAACGGCCTCCAGAATTGATCTAATGTTAACCGACGTCTTCTCTCTATCCAAATTCTCAAATATCTCCATAGGTCCCAGGTCTATATCGGATCATGCCCCTATAACGTGTGAACTTCACATTGGCCCTCTTCTAAGAAACGGATTTCTCTGGAAGTGCAAATCTTCCCTTATTCATAATCCAAAGAATAAAAAAACTATTGAAAATGCAATTTCAAATTATTTTAAGGAAAATGAAACCCCGGATCTGTCTAACCCCTTCTCTAGTTGGTGTGCCCACAAGGCTGTACTTCGGGGTGTACTAATACAGATATCCTCATCAGAAAAAAAAGAAAAAAGAGCCAAAATAAATTCCCTTCAAAAACTTATCAAAGAAAAAGAACTAGCCCAGATTAGCCTTCCTTCCCCTTCCCCAACAATTCAAAAGGAGCTATTAAATCTAAGGATTGACCTAAAATCCGAAATTTTTTCTTCCTACGACTCGATCATCCAAAAATCAAAGTTTAATCATTATGCCGCCCTTAACAAACCTACTCGTTTTATGGCCCGATTAGTTAAACAACAAAGAGCGAACAATAGAATTGATAAAATAAAAAATGTTAACGGATCATTGCTCTATCATCCGAAAGATATAGCTGATCGGTTCGCAGAATTTTATGAGAAACTCTATAATATCAAATCTGATCCTTTAATTTCCCAACCTAAATCAGAAGAAATTAACAATTTTCTCTCTTCAATTAAATTACCCAAATTGTGCCCTCTGGACCTTGAGGCATTGAATGAACCTTTTACTTCCCTCGAAGTTACGAACACAATTAAGCAACTTAAATCTTTCAAGGCCCCGGGTCCAGACGGGTTCATTAATGAATACTATAAGACCTTTTGTGAACTCCTTTCCCCTCCTCTTACTAAAATCTTTAATTTGGCATCTTCAAACTGCTCCTTCCCCCAAGAAATGTTGGAGGCCACCATCACTTTGATTCCTAAGTCAAAAGATGAGAGAGATAATGTCAAGAATTATAGACCTATCTCACTAATCAATACCGATATAAAAATTTATTCGAAAATTCTGGCCAATCGTCTTTCAACTATTCTCCCAAATCTCATCAACGATGACCAAATTGGCTTCGTTGGTGGGAGACAAGCTACTGACGGCACTAGAAGAATTTTGAATATTTTGAGATTGATTAATACAGTGAGGGTTCCAACCTCCTTGCTCGCATTAGATGCTGAAAAAGCATTCGATAGATTAAATTGGCTATATTTAGAACTTACTCTTAATAAATTTGGTTTTAATAATAACTTTCTTTCCTCAATTTTGGCCCTTTATTCTAACCCCCAAGCTAAAATTTATGTCAACAATTATCTTTCCCACCCAATCCCCATTACAAATGGGACTAGACAGGGTTGCCCTCTCTCCCCCCTACTTTTCGTCTTAGCTATGGAGCCTTTGGCACAGAAGATTAGAGAAAGCACTGACATTAAGGGGATCTCTACTCCTTCCCGGGAATTCAAAATTAGTCTCTTCGCGGATGACGTCATGCTTTCCTTGCTGGATCCAATAAAGTCGGTTAATAAGGTCTTGGAAGTTCTGGATTCATTCTCCCAGATCTCTTACTTTAAGATTAATAAAAAAAAATCAAAACTTTTAAACATTAATTTGGACCATCAAACGAGAGAAGCTTTACATTCAAAATTCTCCTTTGATTCAGCCAAGGACAATCTGTCCTATTTGGGGATTGTAGTTGGTAAATCTATCGATTCAACTCTCTCTGCCAACTTAGACTTAATTAATGACGTCGTCCGAGGAGATCTGACGAATCTCCTGAAAAAGGATTTGTCATGGTGGGGTAGGGTTCTATCCATTAAAATGTTTGTCCTCCCCAAAATCTTGTATTTCTTTCGTAACTTACCATTAAATATACCCTTTTGTTTCATCCAAAAAATACAGAACCAGATTAACTCTTATATCTGGGACAAAAAACGTGCGAGGATATCTGCTGAAATCTTATATAAAAACAAAAGCAATGGAGGCCTGAGTCTCCCTAACATTTCCGCCTATTATTATGCTAACCTTATCAAGCAGAGTAGAAATTGGCTTAACTCTACAAATCCCCCGGCATGGCTAATTTTGGAGACCTTTCTGAACGGCGACTCCCCTCCCCGAGATTTGCTATTTAAACATCTCTTTAAGAAATGCACCCATGATCCTTCCCACCCTATCTTTCAAGCGACTATCGAAGCTTGGAAGAAAATTGCTAGGAGAGGGAGGGGGAACCTTTCTAGAGACTCCAGTGTAGACAAACTCTCTCTGGTTAAAAACTTTCCAATCAATTTTGTTGCTGCCTTACATAACTCCTGCATTCCGGATCACTGGAATAGTAGAGGGTTAAGGAAAATTGGGGACCTCTTCGAGATTTCTACTTTTTCTCCTTTTCAAACTCTCAAAAAAAAATTTAACCTCCCTTCTTCTGATTTTTTCTTATACTCCCATTTTAAAAGTATTATTCTAGAATTTTTGGCTGGTAAATTCCTTGTTTCCACAACCTCGGCGAACCTGCTGTGTAACCCATCCCACAAAATTTTTTGGAGCTTGAGACACATTTACAACAACTTCAACAATGATCTATCCTTCAAAAAAAATATTTACATGTTACGATGGGAAAAAGACCTGAAACTCAACTTCCCTCTCGACCAGTGGGAGAATGCTGTACTTTTTACTCAAGCCTCCAATATTTCCATGCCTCTGCAAGAGGCCTATTTCAAGGTTTTATCAAGGTGGTATTATACCCCAATCAGGCTCCATCACATAAGGTCCAGTAATTCTCCCCTTTGTTGGAGGGATTGTGGCATTAAAGGAGATCTTTTGCATATTTTTTGGAGCTGCCCTAAGATTCGTAATCTGTGGGCTCAGATTTCTTCTCTGATTAATGACCTTTTGGGCAGACCTTTAATTTTGACTCCTCAAACAGCTCTATTATCATTAGAATTGGAAACATATAAATCTTATGAGAGAGCTATCATGATCCACATATTTTCGGTTTGCAAAAATGCTTTATCCTTTCATTGGAGAAAATCGTCTGTTCCTACTTTGGAGGAATTAGTAGATAGGATGAACCAACATAGAATATACGAATTTAGATTTGCCTATATCAATGACAACCTTTCCAAATTTTCTAAGAAATGGGATATCTGGTCAAACAAATTCCCCCGTCCTGCCTATAATACTGGTAGTTCTTAATATGTCTTACAGACTGTTTATTCACTTTGTTTGTATTATTGCTAACATGATAATGTGTGTTGAAATTGTTTTGTGTTTTGTTAGATTGTTTTTTATTATTCCTTATTGATTACAGTATTATTTGATGAATCAATCTCTTCTACCCTTTGTTATTTCATCCTTGTTGTTTCCCTTCCCTCCCCTCCCTTTGGTCTTCCCCCTTTTCCCGCGTCCCAGTTATCCCTGATTTTTCCCTTGTATTTAGAATTATGCTACTGTCAATTACTTGTCAATGTCGTTAATGAAAAATAAAAAATACGGTAAAACAAAGAGAGTGAGATGCCAGCTCCTTTCATTCAGTCAGTAGCTTCAAACATTTCTGGTATATGAAAAACATGTTTTTCAATGGCAAAAATCAATGAATATTGTAAATGCACAAACAGTAATATCTCAACATTGCACGGTGCAATTCTGAAATTTTTAGCTTTTTCCTGTTAATCCTAGCATGATAAAGAAGATTCAAAGAGAGTGAGATGCCAGCTCCTTTCATTCAGTCAGTAGCTTCAAACATTTCTGGTATATGAAAAACATGTTTTTCAATGGCAAAAATCAATGAATATTGTAAATGCACAAACAGTAATATCTCCACATTGCAAGGTGCAATTCTGAAATTTTTTGCTTTTTCCTGTTAATCCTAGCATGATAAAGAAGATTCAAAGAGAGTGAGATGCCAGCTCCTTTCATTCAGTCAGTAGCTTCAAACATTTCTGGTATATGAAAAACATGTTTTTCAATGGCAAAAATCAATGAATATTGTAAATGCACAAACAGTAATATCTCCACATTGCAAGGTGCAATTCTGAAATTTTTTGCTTTTTCCTGCTAATCCTAGCATGATAAAGAAGATTCAAAGAGAGTGAGATGCCAGCTCCTTTCATTCAGTCAGTAGCTTCAAACATTTCTGGTATATGAAAAACATGTTTTTCAATGGCAAAAATCAATGAATATTGTAAATGCACAAACAGTAATATCTCCACATTGCACGGTGCAATTCTGAAATTTTTAGCTTTTTCCTGTTAATCCTAGCATGATAAAGAAGATTCAAAGAGAGTGAGATGCCAGCTCCTTTCATTCAGTCAGTAGCTTCAAACATTTCTGGTATATGAAAAACATGTTTTTCAATGGCAAAAACCAATGAATATTGTAAATGCACAAACAGTAATATCTCCACATTGCAAGGTGCAATTCTGAAATTCTTTGCTTTTTCCTGTTAATCCTAGCATGATAAAGAAGATTCAAAGAGAGTGAGATGCCAGCTCCTTTCATTCAGTCAGTAGCTTCAAACATTTCTGGTATATGAAAAACATGTTTTTCAATGGCAAAAATCAATGAATATTGTAAATGCACAAACAGTAATATCTCCACATTGCAAGGTGCAATTCTGAAATGTTTTGCTTTTTCCTGCTAATCCTAGCATGATAAAGAAGATTCAAAGAGAGTGAGATGCCAGCTCCTTTCATTCAGTCAGTAGCTTCAAACATTTCTGGTATATGAAAAACGTTTTTCAATGGCAAAAATCAATGAATATTGTAAATGCACAAACAGTAATATCTCCACATTGCAAGGTGCAATTCTGAAATTTTTTGCTTTTTCCTGTTAATCCTAGCATGATAAAGAAGATTCAAAGAGAGTGAGATGCCAGCTCCTTTCATTCAGTCAGTAGCTTCAAACATTTCTGGTATATGAAAAACATGTTTTTCAATGGCAAAAATCAATGAATATTGTAAATGCACAAACAGTAATATCTCCACATTGCAAGGTGCAATTCTGAAATGTTTTGCTTTTTCCTGCTAATCCTAGCATGATAAAGAAGATTCAAAGAGAGTGAGATGCCAGCTCCTTTCATTCAGTCAGTAGCTTCAAACATTTCTGGTATATGAAAAACATGTTTTTCAATGGCAAAAATCAATGAATATTGTAAATGCACAAACAGTAATATCTCCACATTGCACGGTGCAATTCTGAAATTTTTAGCTTTTTCCTGTTAATCCTAGCATGATAAAGAAGATTCAAAGAGAGTGAGATGCCAGCTCCTTTCATTCAGTCAGTAGCTTCAAACATTTCTGGTATATGAAAAACATGTTTTTCAATGGCAAAAATCAATGAATATTGTAAATGCACAAACAGTAATATCTCCACATTGCAAGGTGCAATTCTGAAATTTTTTGCTTTTTCCTGCTAATCCTAGCATGATAAAGAAGATTCAAAGAGAGTGAGATGCCAGCTCCTTTCATTCAGTCAGTAGCTTCAAACATTTCTGGTATATGAAAAACATGTTTTTCAATGGCAAAAATCAATGAATATTGTAAATGCACAAACAGTAATATCTCAACATTGCACGGTGCAATTCTGAAATTTTTAGCTTTTTCCTGTTAATCCTAGCATGATAAAGAAGATTCAAAGAGAGTGAGATGCCAGCTCCTTTCATTCAGTCAGTTAGCTTCAAACATTTCTGGTATATGAAAAACATGTTTTTCAATGGCAAAAATCAATGAATATTGTAAATGCACAAACAGTAATATCTCCACATTGCAAGGTGCAATTCTGAAATTTTTTGCTTTTTCCTGTTAATCCTAGCATGATAAAGAAGATTCAAAGAGAGTGAGATGCCAGCTCCTTTCATTCAGTCAGTAGCTTCAAACATTTCTGGTATATGAAAAACATGTTTTTCAATGGCAAAAATCAATGAATATTGTAAATGCACAAACAGTAATATCTCCACATTGCAAGGTGCAATTCTGAAATTTTTTGCTTTTTCCTGCTAATCCTAGCATGATAAAGAAGATTCAAAGAGAGTGAGATGCCAGCTCCTTTCATTCAGTCAGTAGCTTCAAACATTTCTGGTATATGAAAAACATGTTTTTCAATGGCAAAAATCAATGAATATTGTAAATGCACAAACAGTAATATCTCCACATTGCACGGTGCAATTCTGAAATTTTTAGCTTTTTCCTGTTAATCCTAGCATGATAAAGAAGATTCAGAGAGTGAGATGCCAGCTCCTTTCATTCAGTCAGTAGCTTCAAACATTTCTGGTATATGAAAAACATGTTTTTCAATGGCAAAAATCAATGAATATTGTAAATGCACAAACAGTAATATCTCCACATTGCAAGGTGCAATTCTGAAATTTTTTGCTTTTTCCTGCTAATCCTAGCATGATAAAGAAGATTCAAAGAGAGTGAGATGCCAGCTCCTTTCATTCAGTCAGTAGCTTCAAACATTTCTGGTATATGAAAAACATGTTTTTCAATGGCAAAAATCAATGAATATTGTAAATGCACAAACAGTAATATCTCCACATTGCAAGGTGCAATTCTGAAATTTTTTGCTTTTTCCTGTTAATCCTAGCATGATAAAGAAGATTCAAAGAGAGTGAGATGCCAGCTCCTTTCATTCAGTCAGTAGCTTCAAACATTTCTGGTATATGAAAAACATGTTTTTCAATGGCAAAAATCAATGAATATTGTAAATGCACAAACAGTAATATCTCCACATTGCAAGGTGCAATTCTGAAATGTTTTGCTTTTTCCTGCTAATCCTAGCATGATAAAGAAGATTCAAAGAGAGTGAGATGCCAGCTCCTTTCATTCAGTCAGTAGCTTCAAACATTTCTGGTATATGAAAAACATGTTTTTCAATGGCAAAAATCAATGAATATTGTAAATGCACAAACAGTAATATCTCCACATTGCACGGTGCAATTCTGAAATTTTTAGCTTTTTCCTGTTAATCCTAGCATGATAAAGAAGATTCAAAGAGAGTGAGATGCCAGCTCCTTTCATTCAGTCAGTAGCTTCAAACATTTCTGGTATATGAAAAACATGTTTTTCAATGGCAAAAATCAATGAATATTGTAAATGCACAAACAGTAATATCTCCACATTGCAAGGTGCAATTCTGAAATTTTTTGCTTTTTCCTGCTAATCCTAGCATGATAAAGAAGATTCAAAGAGAGTGAGATGCCAGCTCCTTTCATTCAGTCAGTAGCTTCAAACATTTCTGGTATATGAAAAACATGTTTTTCAATGGCAAAAATCAATGAATATTGTAAATGCACAAACAGTAATATCTCAACATTGCACGGTGCAATTCTGAAATTTTTAGCTTTTTCCTGTTAATCCTAGCATGATAAAGAAGATTCAAAGAGAGTGAGATGCCAGCTCCTTTCATTCAGTCAGTAGCTTCAAACATTTCTGGTATATGAAAAACATGTTTTTCAATGGCAAAAATCAATGAATATTGTAAATGCACAAACAGTAATATCTCCACATTGCAAGGTGCAATTCTGAAATTTTTTGCTTTTTCCTGTTAATCCTAGCATGATAAAGAAGATTCAAAGAGAGTGAGATGCCAGCTCCTTTCATTCAGTCAGTAGCTTCAAACATTTCTGGTATATGAAAAACATGTTTTTCAATGGCAAAAATCAATGAATATTGTAAATGCACAAACAGTAATATCTCCACATTGCAAGGTGCAATTCTGAAATTTTTTGCTTTTTCCTGCTAATCCTAGCATGATAAAGAAGATTCAAAGAGAGTGAGATGCCAGCTCCTTTCATTCAGTCAGTAGCTTCAAACATTTCTGGTATATGAAAAACATGTTTTTCAATGGCAAAAATCAATGAATATTGTAAATGCACAAACAGTAATATCTCCACATTGCACGGTGCAATTCTGAAATTTTTAGCTTTTTCCTGTTAATCCTAGCATGATAAAGAAGATTCAAAGAGAGTGAGATGCCAGCTCCTTTCATTCAGTCAGTAGCTTCAAACATTTCTGGTATATGAAAAACATGTTTTTCAATGGCAAAAATCAATGAATATTGTAAATGCACAAACAGTAATATCTCCACATTGCAAGGTGCAATTCTGAAATTTTTTGCTTTTTCCTGCTAATCCTAGCATGATAAAGAAGATTCAAAGAGAGTGAGATGCCAGCTCCTTTCATTCAGTCAGTAGCTTCAAACATTTCTGGTATATGAAAAACATGTTTTTCAATGGCAAAAATCAATGAATATTGTAAATGCACAAACAGTAATATCTCCACATTGCAAGGTGCAATTCTGAAATTTTTTGCTTTTTCCTGTTAATCCTAGCATGATAAAGAAGATTCAAAGAGAGTGAGATGCCAGCTCCTTTCATTCAGTCAGTAGCTTCAAACATTTCTGGTATATGAAAAACATGTTTTTCAATGGCAAAAATCAATGAATATTGTAAATGCACAAACAGTAATATCTCCACATTGCAAGGTGCAATTCTGAAATGTTTTGCTTTTTCCTGCTAATCCTAGCATGATAAAGAAGATTCAAAGAGAGTGAGATGCCAGCTCCTTTCATTCAGTCAGTAGCTTCAAACATTTCTGGTATATGAAAAACATGTTTTTCAATGGCAAAAATCAATGAATATTGTAAATGCACAAACAGTAATATCTCCACATTGCACGGTGCAATTCTGAAATTTTTAGCTTTTTCCTGTTAATCCTAGCATGATAAAGAAGATTCAAAGAGAGTGAGATGCCAGCTCCTTTCATTCAGTCAGTAGCTTCAAACATTTCTGGTATATGAAAAACATGTTTTTCAATGGCAAAAATCAATGAATATTGTAAATGCACAAACAGTAATATCTCCACATTGCAAGGTGCAATTCTGAAATTTTTTGCTTTTTCCTGCTAATCCTAGCATGATAAAGAAGATTCAAAGAGAGTGAGATGCCAGCTCCTTTCATTCAGTCAGTAGCTTCAAACATTTCTGGTATATGAAAAACATGTTTTTCAATGGCAAAAATCAATGAATATTGTAAATGCACAAACAGTAATATCTCAACATTGCACGGTGCAATTCTGAAATTTTTAGCTTTTTCCTGTTAATCCTAGCATGATAAAGAAGATTCAAAGAGAGTGAGATGCCAGCTCCTTTCATTCAGTCAGTTAGCTTCAAACATTTCTGGTATATGAAAAACATGTTTTTCAATGGCAAAAATCAATGAATATTGTAAATGCACAAACAGTAATATCTCCACATTGCAAGGTGCAATTCTGAAATTTTTTGCTTTTTCCTGTTAATCCTAGCATGATAAAGAAGATTCAAAGAGAGTGAGATGCCAGCTCCTTTCATTCAGTCAGTAGCTTCAAACATTTCTGGTATATGAAAAACATGTTTTTCAATGGCAAAAATCAATGAATATTGTAAATGCACAAACAGTAATATCTCCACATTGCAAGGTGCAATTCTGAAATTTTTTGCTTTTTCCTGCTAATCCTAGCATGATAAAGAAGATTCAAAGAGAGTGAGATGCCAGCTCCTTTCATTCAGTCAGTAGCTTCAAACATTTCTGGTATATGAAAAACATGTTTTTCAATGGCAAAAATCAATGAATATTGTAAATGCACAAACAGTAATATCTCCACATTGCACGGTGCAATTCTGAAATTTTTAGCTTTTTCCTGTTAATCCTAGCATGATAAAGAAGATTCAAAGAGAGTGAGATGCCAGCTCCTTTCATTCAGTCAGTAGCTTCAAACATTTCTGGTATATGAAAAACATGTTTTTCAATGGCAAAAATCAATGAATATTGTAAATGCACAAACAGTAATATCTCCACATTGCAAGGTGCAATTCTGAAATTTTTTGCTTTTTCCTGCTAATCCTAGCATGATAAAGAAGATTCAAAGAGAGTGAGATGCCAGCTCCTTTCATTCAGTCAGTAGCTTCAAACATTTCTGGTATATGAAAAACATGTTTTTCAATGGCAAAAATCAATGAATATTGTAAATGCACAAACAGTAATATCTCCACATTGCAAGGTGCAATTCTGAAATTTTTTGCTTTTTCCTGTTAATCCTAGTGTAGCGCTGGCGTCCCTGCCCTCTGCTAGGCAGGGACGCTGCTCCCCTCACCGCTCTGCTCCGTGCCCGGCGTCCTCTCCCCGCTCTGCTCTCAGCGCGCGCTCCTTCCCGGCCCCTGTGCTTAGGGCGCGCGCGCGCGCGCTCCCCTCCTCTTAAAGGGACCGCGCGCGCCGTCCTAAGGAGTCCCCGGCCAATGGCCGGAGGACTTCATCATATATAAGGCACCTCCTCCAAGATGGAGGTGCCCGAGCAATGTTGTTTGCACCTGTGTCTCACCTGTGCTTCAGCCCTCAGGTCCCGTTGCCAGTTACCTGCCAGTTACCTGCCAGTTTCCTGCCAGTTTCCTGCTAGTTACCTGCCTGATTCCTGCCAGAATACTTGTTACCTGTCTGCCAGTCTGAGGTCCGACGGTCTGCCTTACTACTCCTGTCAGTCTGTCTAAAGGACCAGCCTGCCCGCTCACCTGGGAGCGCATATCAGCTACCTGCCTGCTTGCCTGAGGTCCGACGGTCTGCCTTACTACTCCGGTCAGTCTGTCTATGGACCAGCTTGCCCGCTCACCTGGGAGCGCTTCTCCGTTATCTGCCTGCTTGCCAGCCCGGAGGCTCCGTTGTCACGTGCTGTGACCACCAGCTATCTCAGAGACTCTTGCCCGCTCACTTGGGAGCGCATCTCCGTTACCTGCCTACTTGCCAGCCCGGAGGTCCCGTTGTCACGTGCGGTGACCACCAGCTATTCCAGAGACTCTTGCCCGCTCACCTGGGAGCGCTTCTCCGTTACCTACCTGCCTGCCAGCCCGGAGGTTCCGCCGTCACGTGCCGTGACCACCTGCTATTCCAGAGACTCTCGCTTGCTCACCTGGGAGCACACATCTACCACCTGCCTGCTAGCCTACCCGGAGGCTCTGCCATCACAGGTCGTACCTACCCCTTACCCAGAGACTGCCCTGATCACTTGCCGTAACTCCCTGTCCGTTCACCCAGAGACTGCCACCCGCTCCCTTACAAGGGCCGCCCCCTTGTATAATAGCTCAGAGGTTCCGCCTCCCGGTCCCGTTACAGTTTGCTCGGGCCATGGAACCCGGTGGCACCCAAGCTCCCTCGCTCTCGGACCTCTGTCTTGAACTGTCCCGTCAGAAGTCCCAACAGGAGGCCATCCTGGGTCATCTGCGGAATGTTAATACTCGCCTGAACACCCTGTCTGATCCACCAACAACCTCCGCCAGTGCCATATCTTGCAATCCGGCAGCTCCGCTGCCCACTAATACTATGGTATCCTACCCCGGACCCCGGCTTTCTGCACCTCCTCGCTTCGGAGGCGACCCCGTCCAGGCTCGGGGCTTCATAAATCAGTGCACCCTGCACTTTGAACTTTTGTCCCATCAGTTTAATTCCGACCGGGCCAAAATTGCCTTTATCATGTCCCATCTCACCGGGGAGGCCCTGGCCTGGCTAAATCCTCTATGGGAGAGAGGAGACCCCCTGGTGTCCAACTTGCCTGCTTTTCTCTCGGCTTTCCGGAAAGTCTTCGACGAACCCGGACGGAAGACCTCATCCGCATCCTCTCTGCTACGCCTCCGTCAGGAGGGTCTCACCGTGGGCCAATATGCCATACGGTTCCGCACCCTTGCCTCGGAGCTGGCCTGGGATAACGACGCTCTGGTATCCGTCTTCTGGGAGGGTCTGTCCGGTCGTATTAAAGATGAACTTGCTGGTCGGGACATTCCTACCTCTCTCGATGATCTAATAACCCTTGCCACCCGGATTGACCTACGGTTCCAGGAGCGTGCCAAAGAGGTCACCCGTGAGAGAAGGATTCCACGTTTAGCTCCTACTTTCCAGAAACCCGTCATTCCCTCCATCTCTCCCCAGGTACACTCTCCTGAGCCTATGCAGGTCGACCAGACCAAGATGGTCAAAACCCGTCAGGACTCACGCCGTGCCGAGGGGAGCTGCTTCTACTGTGGCAGTAAGGAGCACCGGATCCGTGCCTGCCCGGAGAGGTCGGAAAACGCCTGTGTCTAGGTTCGCTCAGAGAGGTCCACCTAGACAAGAATAAATCCTCTCCATCCCTGCTGTTGTCAGTTTCGATCATCTACGGGGAGAACCGTTATTTCGAACTAGCCCAACTTGACTCTGGAGCAGCCGGGAACCTTATTTCACAGTCCCTGGTTGAGAAATACCGCATCCCTACCAAACCTCTGGCTGTACCCTTGTCTGTCGCTGCCGTGGATGGGGGCCTCTTACCTCGCCCCATTCAACTCATCACCGAATCCATTACCCTGCAGGTGGGAATGCTGCATTCTGAAAGTATCTCCTTTCATGTTCTGCCTGGACTCTCTCACGCCCTCTTGTTAGGTCTGCCCTGGCTCCAGAGACATGCACCCGTGCTAGACTGGCAAACCGGAGAGGTCCTTCGCTGGGGACAAGACTGTCATAAAACCTGCCTGGTTCCCGTCCATCCCGTCCGTCCCTCTCCTACCCCAGCTAATCTACCTGGACTTCCGATTCCTTATTGGTCTTATGCAGATGTCTTTAATAAAAAGGAGGCAGAGACATTACCACCACATAGACCATACGACTGTCCCATCGATCTGCTACCCGGTACTACTCCTCCCCGTGGGCGTATCTATCCTTTATCCGCTGCTGAGACCCGGTCAATGTCCGAATATATTGAGGAGAATCTGGCCAGAGGATTCATCCGGAAATCTACCTCCCCGGCGGGAGCAGGCTTCTTTTTCGTCAAAAAGAAGGACGGCTCTCTCCGTCCCTGTATAGACTATAGAGGCCTAAACCTGATCACGGTGAAGAATAAGTACCCCCTTCCGCTCATTCCAGAATTATTTGATCGCCTGAGGGGGGCTAGGATCTTCACCAAACTGGACCTTCGTGGGGCGTACAACCTGGTTCGTATTCGTCAGGGGGATGAATGGAAGACGGCATTCAACACCCGGGACGGCCACTATGAATACCTGGTAATGCCCTTTGGTCTCTGTAACGCTCCTGCCGTCTTTCAAGAGTTGGTCAATGACATCTTCCGTGACCTTCTCTACTCCTGCGTAGTGGTGTACCTGGACGACATCTTGGTCTTCTCTCCGGATCTCCAGACTCACCGGAGGGACGTTCGTCAGGTCCTGCTCAGGCTAAGGCAGAACCATCTCTACGCTAAATTTGAGAAGTGCCTCTTTGAGCAGACCTCGCTTCCGTTTCTGGGCTACATTATCTCTCAGACCGGCCTACAAATGGATCCTGAGAAACTGTCTGCCATCGAGAAATGGCCCCGACCGGAGGGGTTGAAGGCCATTCAGCGATTCCTGGGCTTCGCCAACTACTACCGCCTCTTCATTCCACACTTCTCTTCCCGGACGGCCCCAATTTCTGCGCTCACCCGTAAAGGTACTAATCCCAAAGAGTGGCCACCCGAAGCAGAGGAGGCCTTTCTTTCCCTTAAACAGGCCTTCTCTTCCGCCCCGGTGCTGCATCGCCCAGATGGCAACAAACAGTTCTTCCTGGAAGTTGACGCCTCCTCCTCTGGAGCCGGAGCGGTACTTACTCAAAAATCATCTTCCGGGAGGATGGTAACTTGTGGCTTCTTCTCTAAACTCTTCTCCTCCTCTGAGCGCAACTATTCCATAGGAGACCGAGAGTTATTGGCCATCAAACTGGCATTGGAGGAGTGGCGTTACCTGCTCGAGGGGGCTCTTCACCCGGTAATAATTTACACTGACCACAAGAACTTGGCTTACCTCCAGCATGCCCAGAGACTTAACCCGCGCCAAGCCCGGTGGTCCTTGTTTTTTGCTCGTTTTGATTTTGTCCTTCATTTTCGCCCGGCTGACAAAAACGTCAAGGCGGACGCCTTGTCTCGGTCCTTTCTGGTGTCTGATCTCGAGGAGGATCCGAAACATATCATCGATCCCGCCAGAGTAATGCAGGTGGCTCCCGTGAGTCTAAATCGTCTTCCTCCTGGTAAGACGTTCGTACCAGTACCTGATCGGGAGAAGATCCTACACTGGGGTCATTCGTCTAAACTAGCTGGCCACGCCGGTCAGAAAAAGACACTCCAGCTTATTACCCGGCACTACTGGTGGCCTAACCTGCACAAGGATGTAATAGATTTTGTTTCTGCCTGTGTGTCCTGCGCCCGCAACAAAGTTCCGAGACACCTGCCGGCCGGCCGCCTCCTACCTCTGCCAGTACCTGCTGCCCCCTGGCAGCATATAGCGATGGACTTCATTACTGATCTACCCGTCTCTGCCGGTTGTACGGTCATTTGGGTGGTCGCTGACCGCTTCTCCAAGATGGCTCACTTCATTCCACTGCCAGGTCTTCCGTCTGCACCCGAGCTGGCTAAAGACTTTATCCACCACATCTTCCGTCTTCATGGCCTGCCCCGTCACATCGTGTCGGATCGTGGGGTACAGTTCACTTCCCGTTTCTGGAGAGCCACTTGTAAATTGCTGGACGTCACCCTGGACTTCTCCTCCGCTTACCACCCACAGTCTAATGGTCAAGTGGAGCGGATCAATCAGAACCTGACCAGTTACCTTCGGCACTTCGTTAATGCCCACCATTCTGACTGGGTGGATCTCCTGCCATGGGCCGAATTCTCGTACAACAATCACGAGAGCGAGTCTTCCTCCAAATCCCCGTTTTTTATAGTCTTCGGTCAGCATCCTCAGATCCCGTTTCCCGTCTCCACCTCGGCGGACAATCCGGCTGCGGAATCTCTTGTTAACAAATTTTCCTCCATATGGGAGAGTACCCGGTCCGCACTCCTTCTGTCATCCGAGCGTATGAAAAGACACGCTGACAAAAAACGTCTGGACCCTCCTCAATTCCGCCCTGGGGATAAAGTCTGGCTCTCGTCCAAATATGTCCGGCTCAAGATCCCTTCCTATAAGTTAGGGCCTCGGTTCATCGGCCCACTGGAGGTCATCAGTCAGATCAACCCGGTGGCCTATAAATTGAAACTCCCGGCCAACTTACGGATCCCTAACTCCTTCCATGTGTCTCTCCTCAAACCTGTAGTGCTTAACTCTTTTTCCAAGTCTACAGGTACGCCTCCTGCTCCGGTTTCTGCTGAGGACGAGTTTGAGGTAGAGAACATTCTTGCCACCAAAAGGGTAAGAGGAAAGACCTTTTTTCTGGTAGATTGGAAGGGGTTTGGTCCTGAGGAGAGAACGTGGGAGCCCCGGGAGAACATCCATGCCCCTCTCATCCTAGCTAAATTTCTGTCTGGCCTAAAAAAGGGGGGGCCTAAAGGGGGGGGTACTGTAGCGCTGGCGTCCCTGCCCTCTGCTAGGCAGGGACGCTGCTCCCCTCACCGCTCTGCTCCGTGCCCGGCGTCCTCTCCCCGCTCTGCTCTCAGCGCGCGCTCCTTCCCGGCCCCTGTGCTTAGGGCGCGCGCGCGCGCGCTCCCCTCCTCTTAAAGGGACCGCGCGCGCCGTCCTAAGGAGTCCCCGGCCAATGGCCGGAGGACTTCATCATATATAAGGCACCTCCTCCAAGATGGAGGTGCCCGAGCAATGTTGTTTGCACCTGTGTCTCACCTGTGCTTCAGCCCTCAGGTCCCGTTGCCAGTTACCTGCCAGTTACCTGCCAGTTTCCTGCCAGTTTCCTGCTAGTTACCTGCCTGATTCCTGCCAGAATACTTGTTACCTGTCTGCCAGTCTGAGGTCCGACGGTCTGCCTTACTACTCCTGTCAGTCTGTCTAAAGGACCAGCCTGCCCGCTCACCTGGGAGCGCATATCAGCTACCTGCCTGCTTGCCTGAGGTCCGACGGTCTGCCTTACTACTCCGGTCAGTCTGTCTATGGACCAGCTTGCCCGCTCACCTGGGAGCGCTTCTCCGTTATCTGCCTGCTTGCCAGCCCGGAGGCTCCGTTGTCACGTGCTGTGACCACCAGCTATCTCAGAGACTCTTGCCCGCTCACTTGGGAGCGCATCTCCGTTACCTGCCTACTTGCCAGCCCGGAGGTCCCGTTGTCACGTGCGGTGACCACCAGCTATTCCAGAGACTCTTGCCCGCTCACCTGGGAGCGCTTCTCCGTTACCTACCTGCCTGCCAGCCCGGAGGTTCCGCCGTCACGTGCCGTGACCACCTGCTATTCCAGAGACTCTCGCTTGCTCACCTGGGAGCACACATCTACCACCTGCCTGCTAGCCTACCCGGAGGCTCTGCCATCACAGGTCGTACCTACCCCTTACCCAGAGACTGCCCTGATCACTTGCCGTAACTCCCTGTCCGTTCACCCAGAGACTGCCACCCGCTCCCTTACAAGGGCCGCCCCCTTGTATAATAGCTCAGAGGTTCCGCCTCCCGGTCCCGTTACACCTAGCATGATAAAGAAGATTCAAAGAGAGTGAGATGCCAGCTCCTTTCATTCAGTCAGTAGCTTCAAACATTTCTGGTATATGAAAAACATGTTTTTCAATGGCAAAAATCAATGAATATTGTAAATGCACAAACAGTAATATCTCCACATTGCAAGGTGCAATTCTGAAATGTTTTGCTTTTTCCTGCTAATCCTAGCATGATAAAGAAGATTCAAAGAGAGTGAGATGCCAGCTCCTTTCATTCAGTCAGTAGCTTCAAACATTTCTGGTATATGAAAAACATGTTTTTCAATGGCAAAAATCAATGAATATTGTAAATGCACAAACAGTAATATCTCCACATTGCACGGTGCAATTCTGAAATTTTTAGCTTTTTCCTGTTAATCCTAGCATGATAAAGAAGATTCAAAGAGAGTGAGATGCCAGCTCCTTTCATTCAGTCAGTAGCTTCAAACATTTCTGGTATATGAAAAACGTTTTTCAATGGCAAAAATCAATGAATATTGTAAATGCACAAACAGTAATATCTCCACATTGCAAGGTGCAATTCTGAAATTTTTTGCTTTTTCCTGCTAATCCTAGCATGATAAAGAAGATTCAAAGAGAGTGAGATGCCAGCTTCTTTCATTCAGTCAGTAGCTTCAAACATTTCTGGTATATGAAAAACATGTTTTTCAATGGCAAAAATCAATGAATATTGTAAATGCACAAACAGTAATATCTCCACATTGCAAGGTGCAATTCTGAAATTTTTAGCTTTTTCCTGTTAATCCTAGCATGATAAAGAAGATTCAAAGAGAGTGAGATGCCAGCTCCTTTCATTCAGTCAGTAGCTTCAAACATTTCTGGTATATGAAAAACATGTTTTTCAATGGCAAAAATCAATGAATATTGTAAATGCACAAACAGTAATATCTCCACATTGCACGGTGCAATTCTGAAATTTTTAGCTTTTTCCTGTTAATCCTAGCATGATAAAGAAGATTCAAAGAGAGTGAGATGCCAGCTCCTTTCATTCAGTCAGTAGCTTCAAACATTTCTGGTATATGAAAAACATGTTTTTCAATGGCAAAAATCAATGAATATTGTAAATGCACAAACAGTAATATCTCCACATTGCAAGGTGCAATTCTGAAATTTTTTGCTTTTTCCTGCTAATCCTAGCATGATAAAGAAGATTCAAAGAGAGTGAGATGCCAGCTCCTTTCATTCAGTCAGTAGCTTCAAACATTTCTGGTATATGAAAAACATGTTTTTCAATGGCAAAAATCAATGAATATTGTAAATGCACAAACAGTAATATCTCCACATTGCAAGGTGCAATTCTGAAATTTTTTGCTTTTTCCTGTTAATCCTAGCATGATAAAGAAGATTCAAAGAGAGTGAGATGCCAACTCCTTTCATTCAGTCAGTAGCTTCAAACATTTCTGGTATATGAAAAACATGTTTTTCAATGGCAAAAATCAATGAATATTGTAAATGCACAAACAGTAATATCTCCACATTGCAAGGTGCAATTCTGAAATTTTTTGCTTTTTCCTGCTAATCCTAGCATGATAAAGAAGATTCAAAGAGAGTGAGATGCCAGCTCCTTTCATTCAGTCAGTAGCTTCAAACATTTCTGGTATATGAAAAACATGTTTTTCAATGGCAAAAATCAATGAATATTGTAAATGCACAAACAGTAATATCTCAACATTGCACGGTGCAATTCTGAAATTTTTAGCTTTTTCCTGTTAATCCTAGCATGATAAAGAAGATTCAAAGAGAGTGAGATGCCAGCTCCTTTCATTCAGTCAGTAGCTTCAAACATTTCTGGTATATGAAAAACATGTTTTTCAATGGCAAAAATCAATGAATATTGTAAATGCACAAACAGTAATATCTCCACATTGCAAGGTGCAATTCTGAAATTTTTTGCTTTTTCCTGTTAATCCTAGCATGATAAAGAAGATTCAAAGAGAGTGAGATGCCAGCTCCTTTCATTCAGTCAGTAGCTTCAAACATTTCTGGTATATGAAAAACATGTTTTTCAATGGCAAAAATCAATGAATATTGTAAATGCACAAACAGTAATATCTCCACATTGCAAGGTGCAATTCTGAAATTTTTTGCTTTTTCCTGCTAATCCTAGCATGATAAAGAAGATTCAAAGAGAGTGAGATGCCAGCTCCTTTCATTCAGTCAGTAGCTTCAAACATTTCTGGTATATGAAAAACATGTTTTTCAATGGCAAAAATCAATGAATATTGTAAATGCACAAACAGTAATATCTCCACATTGCACGGTGCAATTCTGAAATTTTTAGCTTTTTCCTGTTAATCCTAGCATGATAAAGAAGATTCAAAGAGAGTGAGATGCCAGCTCCTTTCATTCAGTCAGTAGCTTCAAACATTTCTGGTATATGAAAAACATGTTTTTCAATGGCAAAAATCAATGAATATTGTAAATGCACAAACAGTAATATCTCCACATTGCAAGGTGCAATTCTGAAATTCTTTGCTTTTTCCTGTTAATCCTAGCATGATAAAGAAGATTCAAAGAGAGTGAGATGCCAGCTCCTTTCATTCAGTCAGTAGCTTCAAACATTTCTGGTATATGAAAAACATGTTTTTCAATGGCAAAAATCAATGAATATTGTAAATGCACAAACAGTAATATCTCCACATTGCAAGGTGCAATTCTGAAATTTTTTGCTTTTTCCTGCTAATCCTAGCATGATAAAGAAGATTCAAAGAGAGTGAGATGCCAGCTCCTTTCATTCAGTCAGTAGCTTCAAACATTTCTGGTATATGAAAAACATGTTTTTCAATGGCAAAAATCAATGAATATTGTAAATGCACAAACAGTAATATCTCCACATTGCACGGTGCAATTCTGAAATTTTTAGCTTTTTCCTGTTAATCCTAGCATGATAAAGAAGATTCAAAGAGAGTGAGATGCCAGCTCCTTTCATTCAGTCAGTAGCTTCAAACATTTCTGGTATATGAAAAACATGTTTTTCAATGGCAAAAATCAATGAATATTGTAAATGCACAAACAGTAATATCTCCACATTGCAAGGTGCAATTCTGAAATTTTTTGCTTTTTCCTGCTAATCCTAGCATGATAAAGAAGATTCAAAGAGAGTGAGATGCCAGCTCCTTTCATTCAGTCAGTAGCTTCAAACATTTCTGGTATATGAAAAACATGTTTTTCAATGGCAAAAATCAATGAATATTGTAAATGCACAAACAGTAATATCTCCACATTGCAAGGTGCAATTCTGAAATTTTTAGCTTTTTCCTGTTAATCCTAGCATGATAAAGAAGATTCAAAGAGAGTGAGATGCCAGCTCCTTTCATTCAGTCAGTAGCTTCAAACATTTCTGGTATATGAAAAACATGTTTTTCAATGGCAAAAATCAATGAATATTGTAAATGCACAAACAGTAATATCTCCACATTGCACGGTGCAATTCTGAAATTTTTAGCTTTTTCCTGTTAATCCTAGCATGATAAAGAAGATTCAAAGAGAGTGAGATGCCAGCTCCTTTCATTCAGTCAGTAGCTTCAAACATTTCTGGTATATGAAAAACATGTTTTTCAATGGCAAAAATCAATGAATATTGTAAATGCACAAACAGTAATATCTCCACATTGCACGGTGCAATTCTGAAATTTTTAGCTTTTTCCTGTTAATCCTAGCATGATAAAGAAGATTCAAAGAGAGTGAGATGCCAGCTCCTTTCATTCAGTCAGTAGCTTCAAACATTTCTGGTATATGAAAAACATGTTTTTCAATGGCAAAAATCAATGAATATTGTAAATGCACAAACAGTAATATCTCCACATTGCAAGGTGCAATTCTGAAATTTTTTGCTTTTTCCTGCTAATCCTAGCATGATAAAGAAGATTCAAAGAGAGTGAGATGCCAGCTCCTTTCAGTCAGTAGCTTCAAACATTTCTGGTATATGAAAAACATGTTTTTCAATGGCAAAAATCAATGAATATTGTAAATGCACAAACAGTAATATCTCAACATTGCACGGTGCAATTCTGAAATTTTTAGCTTTTTCCTGTTAATCCTAGCATGATAAAGAAGATTCAAAGAGAGTGAGATGCCAGCTCCTTTCATTCAGTCAGTAGCTTCAAACATTTCTGGTATATGAAAAACATGTTTTTCAATGGCAAAAATCAATGAATATTGTAAATGCACAAACAGTAATATCTCCACATTGCAAGGTGCAATTCTGAAATTTTTTGCTTTTTCCTGTTAATCCTAGCATGATAAAGAAGATTCAAAGAGAGTGAGATGCCAGCTCCTTTCATTCAGTCAGTAGCTTCAAACATTTCTGGTATATGAAAAACATGTTTTTCAATGGCAAAAATCAATGAATATTGTAAATGCACAAACAGTAATATCTCCACATTGCAAGGTGCAATTCTGAAATTTTTTGCTTTTTCCTGCTAATCCTAGCATGATAAAGAAGATTCAAAGAGAGTGAGATGCCAGCTCCTTTCATTCAGTCAGTAGCTTCAAACATTTCTGGTATATGAAAAACATGTTTTTCAATGGCAAAAATCA
>NW_027369261.1:0-43932 GCF_046119375.1 Phyllobates terribilis
GCTGGCATCTCACTCTCTTTGAATCTTCTTTATCATGCTAGGATTAACAGGAAAAAGCTAAAATTTCAGAATTGCACCGTGCAATGTGGAATATTACTGTTTGTGCATTTACAATATTCATTGATTTTGCCATGAAAACGTCCAGAAATGTTTGAAGCTACTGACTGAATGAAAGGAGCTGGCATCTCACTCTCTTTGAATCTTCTTTATCATGCTAGGATTAACAGGAAAAAGCTAAAAATTTCAGAATTGCACCGTGCAATGTGGAGATATTACTGTTTGTGCATTTACAATATTCATTGATTTTTGCCATTGAAAAACGTCCAGAATGTTTGAAGCTACTGACTGAATGAAAGGAGCTGGCATCTCACTCTCTTTGAATCTTCTTTATCATGCTAGGATTAGCAGGAAAAAGCTAAAAATTTCAGAATTTGCACCGTGCAATGTGGAGATATTACTGTTTGTGCATTTACAATATTCATTGATTTTTGCCATTGGAAAAACATGTTTTCATATACCAGAAATGTTTGAAGCTACTGACTGAATGAAAGGAGCTGGCATCTCACTCTCTTTGAATCTTCTTTATCATGCTAGGATTAACAGGAAAAGCTAAAATTTCAGAATTGCACCGTGCAATGTGGAGATATTACTGTTTGTGCATTTACAATATTCATTGATTTTTGCCATTGAAAAACATGTTTTTCATATACCAGAAATGTTTGAAGCTACTGACTGAATGAAAGGAGCTGGCATCTCACTCTCTTTGAATCTTCTTTATCATGCTAGGATTAACAGGAAAAAGCTAAAAATTTCAGAATTGCACCGTGCAATGTGGAGATATTACTGTTTGTGCATTTACAATATTCATTGATTTTTGCCATTGAAAAACATGTTTTTCATATACCAGAAATGTTTGAAGCTACTGACTGAATGAAAGGAGCTGGCATCTCACTCTCTTTGAATCTTCTTTATCATGCTAGGATTAACAGGAAAAAGCTAAAAATTTCAGAATTGCACCGTGCAATGTGGAGATATTACTGTTTGTGCATTTACAATATTCATTGATTTTTGCCATTGAAAAACATGTTTTTCATATACCAGAAATGTTTGAAGCTACTGACTGAATGAAAGGAGCTGGCATCTCACTCTCTTTGAATCTTCTTTATCATGCTAGGATTAACAGGAAAAAGCTAAAAATTTCAGAATTGCACCGTGCAATGTGGAGATATTACTGTTTGTGCATTTACAATATTCATTGATTTTTGCCATTGAAAAACTCCAGAAATGTTTGAAGCTACTGACTGAATGAAAGGAGCTGGCATCTCACTCTCTTTGAATCTTCTTTATCATGCTAGGATTAACAGGAAAAGCTAAAAATTTCAGAATTGCACCGTGCAATGTGGAGATATTACTGTTTGTGCATTTACAATATTCATTGATTTTTGCCATTGAAAAACATGTTTTTCATATACCAGAAATGTTTGAAGCTACTGACTGAATGAAAGGAGCTGGCATCTCACTCTCTTTGAATCTTCTTTATCATGCTAGGATTAACAGGAAAAAGCTAAAAAATTTCAGAATTGCACCGTGCAATGTGGAGATATTACTGTTTGTGCATTTACAATATTCATTGATTTTTGCCATTGAAAAACGTCCAGAAATGTTTGAAGCTACTGACTGAATGAAAGGAGCTGGCATCTCACTCTCTTTGAATCTTCTTTATCATGCTAGGATTAACAGGAAAAAGCTAAAAATTTCAGAATTGCACCGTGCAATGTGGAGATATTACTGTTTGTGCATTTACAATATTCATTGATTTTTGCCATTGAAAAACATGTTTTTCATATACCAGAAATGTTTGAAGCTACTGACTGAATGAAAGGAGCTGGCATCTCACTCTCTTTGAATCTTCTTTATCATGCTAGGATTAACAGGAAAAAGCTAAAAATTTCAGAATTGCACCGTGCAATGTGGAGATATTACTGTTTGTGCATTTACAATATTCATTGATTTTTGCCATTGAAAAACGTCCAGAAATGTTTGAAGCTACTGACTGAATGAAAGGAGCTGGCATCTCACTCTCTTTGAATCTTCTTTATCATGCTAGGATTAACAGGAAAAAGCTAAAAATTTCAGAATTGCACCGTGCAATGTGGAGATATTACTGTTTGTGCATTTACAATATTCATTGATTTTTGCCATTGAAAAACGTTTTTCATATACCAGAAATGTTTGAAGCTACTGACTGAATGAAAGGAGCTGGCATCTCACTCTCTTTGAATCTTCTTTATCATGCTAGGATTAACAGGAAAAAGCTAAAAATTTCAGAATTGCACCGTGCAATGTGGAGATATTACTGTTTGTGCATTTACAATATTCATTGATTTTTGCCATTGAAAAACGCCAGAAATGTTTGAAGCTACTGACTGAATGAAAGGAGCTGGCATCTCACTCTCTTTGAATCTTCTTTATCATGCTAGGATTAACAGGAAAAAGCTAAAAATTTCAGAATTGCACCGTGCAATGTGGAGATATTACTGTTTGTGCATTTACAATATTCATTGATTTTTGCCATTGAAAAACATGTTTTTCATATACCAGAAATGTTTGAAGCTACTGACTGAATGAAAGGAGCTGGCATCTCACTCTCTTTGAATCTTCTTTATCATGCTAGGATTAACAGGAAAAAGCTAAAAATTTCAGAATTGCACCGTGCAATGTGGAGATATTACTGTTTGTGCATTTACAATATTCATTGATTTTTGCCATTGAAAAACGTCCAGAAATGTTTGAAGCTACTGACTGAATGAAAGGAGCTGGCATCTCACTCTCTTTGAATCTTCTTTATCATGCTAGGATTAACAGGAAAAAGCTAAAAATTTCAGAATTGCACCGTGCAATGTGGAGATATTACTGTTTGTGCATTTACAATATTCATTGATTTTTGCCATTGAAAAACATGTTTTTCATATACCAGAAATGTTTGAAGCTACTGACTGAATGAAAGGAGCTGGCATCTCACTCTCTTTGAATCTTCTTTATCATGCTATAAGGATTAACAGGAAAAAGCTAAAAATTTCAGAATTGCACCGTGCAATGTGGAGATATTACTGTTTGTGCATTTACAATATTCATTGATTTTTGCCATTGAAAAACGTCCAGAAATGTTTGAAGCTACTGACTGAATGAAAGGAGCTGGCATCTCACTCTCTTTGAATCTTCTTTATCATGCTAGGATTAACAGGAAAAAGCTAAAAATTTCAGAATTGCACCGTGCAATGTGGAGATATTACTGTT
Source organism: Phyllobates terribilis (assembly GCF_046119375.1). Lineage (NCBI taxonomy): Eukaryota > Metazoa > Chordata > Amphibia > Anura > Dendrobatidae > Phyllobates > Phyllobates terribilis. The sequence continues at coordinate 3,298 of NW_027369261.1, forward strand.
TGTGCATTTACAATATTCATTGATTTTTGCCATTGAAAAACATGTTTTTCATATACCAGAAATGTTTGAAGCTACTGACTGAATGAAAGGAGCTGGCATCTCACTCTCTTTGAATCTTCTTTATCATGCTAGGATTAACAGGAAAAAGCTAAAAATTTCAGAATTGCACCGTGCAATGTGGAGATATTACTGTTTGTGCATTTACAATATTCATTGATTTTTGCCATTGAAAAACGTCCAGAAATGTTTGAAGCTACTGACTGAATGAAAGGAGCTGGCATCTCACTCTCTTTGAATCTTCTTTATCATGCTAGGATTAACAGGAAAAAGCTAAAAATTTCAGAATTGCACCGTGCAATGTGGAGATATTACTGTTTGTGCATTTACAATATTCATTGATTTTTGCCATTGAAAAACATGTTTTTCATATACCAGAAATGTTTGAAGCTACTGACTGAATGAAAGGAGCTGGCATCTCACTCTCTTTGAATCTTCTTTATCATGCTAGGATTAGCAGGAAAAAGCAAAAAATTTCAGAATTGCACCGTGCAATGTGGAGATATTACTGTTTGTGCATTTACAATATTCATTGATTTTTGCCATTGAAAAACGTCCAGAAATGTTTGAAGCTACTGACTGAATGAAAGGAGCTGGCATCTCACTCTCTTTGAATCTTCTTTATCATGCTAGGATTAACAGGAAAAAGCTAAAAATTTCAGAATTGCACCGTGCAATGTGGAGATATTACTGTTTGTGCATTTACAATATTCATTGATTTTTGCCATTGAAAAACATGTTTTTCATATACCAGAAATGTTTGAAGCTACTGACTGAATGAAAGGAGCTGGCATCTCACTCTCTTTGAATCTTCTTTATCATGCTAGGATTAACAGGAAAAAGCTAAAAATTTCAGAATTGCACCGTGCAATGTGGAGATATTACTGTTTGTGCATTTACAATATTCATTGATTTTTGCCATTGAAAAACGTCCAGAAATGTTTGAAGCTACTGACTGAATGAAAGGAGCTGGCATCTCACTCTCTTTGAATCTTCTTTATCATGCTAGGATTAACAGGAAAAAGCTAAAAATTTCAGAATTGCACCGTGCAATGTGGAGATATTACTGTTTGTGCATTTACAATATTCATTGATTTTTGCCATTGAAAAACGTCCAGAAATGTTTGAAGCTACTGACTGAATGAAAGGAGCTGGCATCTCACTCTCTTTGAATCTTCTTTATCATGCTAGGATTAACAGGAAAAAGCTAAAAATTTCAGAATTGCACCGTGCAATGTGGAGATATTACTGTTTGTGCATTTACAATATTCATTGATTTTTGCCATTGAAAAACATGTTTTTCATATACCAGAAATGTTTGAAGCTACTGACTGAATGAAAGGAGCTGGCATCTCACTCTCTTTGAATCTTCTTTATCATGCTAGGATTAACAGGAAAAAGCTAAAAATTTCAGAATTGCACCGTGCAATGTGGAGATATTACTGTTTGTGCATTTACAATATTCATTGATTTTTGCCATTGAAAAACATGTTTTTCATATACCAGAAATGTTTGAAGCTACTGACTGAATGAAAGGAGCTGGCATCTCACTCTCTTTGAATCTTCTTTATCATGCTAGGATTAACAGGAAAAAGCTAAAAATTTCAGAATTGCACCGTGCAATGTGGAGATATTACTGTTTGTGCATTTACAATATTCATTGATTTTTGCCATTGAAAAACGTCCAGAAATGTTTGAAGCTACTGACTGAATGAAAGGAGCTGGCATCTCACTCTCTTTGAATCTTCTTTATCATGCTAGGATTAACAGGAAAAAGCTAAAAATTTCAGAATTGCACCGTGCAATGTGGAGATATTACTGTTTGTGCATTTACAATATTCATTGATTTTTGCCATTGAAAAACATGTTTTTCATATACCAGAAATGTTTGAAGCTACTGACTGAATGAAAGGAGCTGGCATCTCACTCTCTTTGAATCTTCTTTATCATGCTAGGATTAGCAGGAAAAAGCAAAAAATTTCAGAATTGCACCGTGCAATGTGGAGATATTACTGTTTGTGCATTTACAATATTCATTGATTTTTGCCATTGAAAAACGTCCAGAAATGTTTGAAGCTACTGACTGAATGAAAGGAGCTGGCATCTCACTCTCTTTGAATCTTCTTTATCATGCTAGGATTAACAGGAAAAAGCTAAAAATTTCAGAATTGCACCGTGCAATGTGGAGATATTACTGTTTGTGCATTTACAATATTCATTGATTTTTGCCATTGAAAAACATGTTTTTCATATACCAGAAATGTTTGAAGCTACTGACTGAATGAAAGGAGCTGGCATCTCACTCTCTTTGAATCTTCTTTATCATGCTAGGATTAACAGGAAAAAGCTAAAAATTTCAGAATTGCACCGTGCAATGTGGAGATATTACTGTTTGTGCATTTACAATATTCATTGATTTTTGCCATTGAAAAACATGTTTTTCATATACCAGAAATGTTTGAAGCTACTGACTGAATGAAAGGAGCTGGCATCTCACTCTCTTTGAATCTTCTTTATCATGCTAGGATTAACAGGAAAAAGCTAAAAATTTCAGAATTGCACCGTGCAATGTGGAGATATTACTGTTTGTGCATTTACAATATTCATTGATTTTTGCCATTGAAAAACGTCCAGAAATGTTTGAAGCTACTGACTGAATGAAAGGAGCTGGCATCTCACTCTCTTTGAATCTTCTTTATCATGCTAGGATTAACAGGAAAAAGCTAAAAATTTCAGAATTGCACCGTGCAATGTGGAGATATTACTGTTTGTGCATTTACAATATTCATTGATTTTTGCCATTGAAAAACATGTTTTTCATATACCAGAAATGTTTGAAGCTACTGACTGAATGAAAGGAGCTGGCATCTCACTCTCTTTGAATCTTCTTTATCATGCTAGGATTAACAGGAAAAAGCTAAAAATTTCAGAATTGCACCGTGCAATGTGGAGATATTACTGTTTGTGCATTTACAATATTCATTGATTTTTGCCATTGAAAAACATGTTTTTCATATACCAGAAATGTTTGAAGCTACTGACTGAATGAAAGGAGCTGGCATCTCACTCTCTTTGAATCTTCTTTATCATGCTAGGATTAACAGGAAAAAGCTAAAAATTTCAGAATTGCACCGTGCAATGTGGAGATATTACTGTTTGTGCATTTACAATATTCATTGATTTTTGCCATTGAAAAACGTCCAGAAATGTTTGAAGCTACTGACTGAATGAAAGGAGCTGGCATCTCACTCTCTTTGAATCTTCTTTATCATGCTAGGATTAACAGGAAAAAGCAAAAAATTTCAGAATTGCACCGTGCAATGTGGAGATATTACTGTTTGTGCATTTACAATATTCATTGATTTTTGCCATTGAAAAACGTCCAGAAATGTTTGAAGCTACTGACTGAATGAAAGGAGCTGGCATCTCACTCTCTTTGAATCTTCTTTATCATGCTAGGATTAACAGGAAAAAGCTAAAAATTTCAGAATTGCACCGTGCAATGTGGAGATATTACTGTTTGTGCATTTACAATATTCATTGATTTTTGCCATTGAAAAACATGTTTTTCATATACCAGAAATGTTTGAAGCTACTGACTGAATGAAAGGAGCTGGCATCTCACTCTCTTTGAATCTTCTTTATCATGCTAGGATTAACAGGAAAAAGCTAAAAATTTCAGAATTGCACCGTGCAATGTGGAGATATTACTGTTTGTGCATTTACAATATTCATTGATTTTTGCCATTGAAAACCTGTTTTTCATATACCAAGAAATGTTTGAAGCTACTGACTGAATGAAAGGAGCTGGCATCTCACTCTCTTTGAATCTTCTTTATCATGCTAGGATTAACAGGAAAAAGCTAAAAATTTCAGAATTGCACCGTGCAATGTGGAGATATTACTGTTTGTGCATTTACAATATTCATTGATTTTTGCCATTGAAAAACGTCCAGAAATGTTTGAAGCTACTGACTGAATGAAAGGAGCTGGCATCTCACTCTCTTTGAATCTTCTTTATCATGCTAGGATTAACAGGAAAAAGCTAAAAATTTCAGAATTGCACCGTGCAATGTGGAGATATTACTGTTTGTGCATTTACAATATTCATTGATTTTTGCCATTGAAAAACATGTTTTTCATATACCAGAAATGTTTGAAGCTACTGACTGAATGAAAGGAGCTGGCATCTCACTCTCTTTGAATCTTCTTTATCATGCTAGGATTAACAGGAAAAAGCTAAAAATTTCAGAATTGCACCGTGCAATGTGGAGATATTACTGTTTGTGCATTTACAATATTCATTGATTTTTGCCATTGAAAAACATGTTTTTCATATACCAGAAATGTTTGAAGCTACTGACTGAATGAAAGGAGCTGGCATCTCACTCTCTTTGAATCTTCTTTATCATGCTAGGATTAACAGGAAAAAGCTAAAAATTTCAGAATTGCACCGTGCAATGTGGAGATATTACTGTTTGTGCATTTACAATATTCATTGATTTTTGCCATTGAAAAACGTCCAGAAATGTTTGAAGCTACTGACTGAATGAAAGGAGCTGGCATCTCACTCTCTTTGAATCTTCTTTATCATGCTAGGATTAACAGGAAAAAGCTAAAAATTTCAGAATTGCACCGTGCAATGTGGAGATATTACTGTTTGTGCATTTACAATATTCATTGATTTTTGCCATTGAAAAACATGTTTTTCATATACCAGAAATGTTTGAAGCTACTGACTGAATGAAAGGAGCTGGCATCTCACTCTCTTTGAATCTTCTTTATCATGCTAGGATTAACAGGAAAAAGCTAAAAATTTCAGAATTGCACCGTGCAATGTGGAGATATTACTGTTTGTGCATTTACAATATTCATTGATTTTTGCCATTGAAAAACGTCCAGAAATGTTTGAAGCTACTGACTGAATGAAAGGAGCTGGCATCTCACTCTCTTTGAATCTTCTTTATCATGCTAGGATTAACAGGAAAAAGCTAAAAATTTCAGAATTGCACCGTGCAATGTGGAGATATTACTGTTTGTGCATTTACAATATTCATTGATTTTTGCCATTGAAAAACATGTTTTTCATATACCAGAAATGTTTGAAGCTACTGACTGAATGAAAGGAGCTGGCATCTCACTCTCTTTGAATCTTCTTTATCATGCTAGGATTAGCAGGAAAAAGCAAAAAATTTCAGAATTGCACCGTGCAATGTGGAGATATTACTGTTTGTGCATTTACAATATTCATTGATTTTTGCCATTGAAAAACGTCCAGAAATGTTTGAAGCTACTGACTGAATGAAAGGAGCTGGCATCTCACTCTCTTTGAATCTTCTTTATCATGCTAGGATTAACAGGAAAAAGCTAAAAATTTCAGAATTGCACCGTGCAATGTGGAGATATTACTGTTTGTGCATTTACAATATTCATTGATTTTTGCCATTGAAAAACATGTTTTTCATATACCAGAAATGTTTGAAGCTACTGACTGAATGAAAGGAGCTGGCATCTCACTCTCTTTGAATCTTCTTTATCATGCTAGGATTAACAGGAAAAAGCTAAAAATTTCAGAATTGCACCGTGCAATGTGGAGATATTACTGTTTGTGCATTTACAATATTCATTGATTTTTGCCATTGAAAAACATGTTTTTCATATACCAGAAATGTTTGAAGCTACTGACTGAATGAAAGGAGCTGGCATCTCACTCTCTTTGAATCTTCTTTATCATGCTAGGATTAACAGGAAAAAGCTAAAAATTTCAGAATTGCACCGTGCAATGTGGAGATATTACTGTTTGTGCATTTACAATATTCATTGATTTTTGCCATTGAAAAACTGTTTTTACACCAGGAAATGTTTGAAGCTACTGACTGAATGAAAGGAGCTGGCATCTCACTCTCTTTGAATCTTCTTTATCATGCTAGGATTAACAGGAAAAAGCTAAAAATTTCAGAATTGCACCGTGCAATGTGGAGATATTACTGTTTGTGCATTTACAATATTCATTGATTTTTGCCATTGAAAAACATGTTTTTCATATACCAGAAATGTTTGAAGCTACTGACTGAATGAAAGGAGCTGGCATCTCACTCTCTTTGAATCTTCTTTATCATGCTAGGATTAACAGGAAAAAGCTAAAAATTTCAGAATTGCACCGTGCAATGTGGAGATATTACTGTTTGTGCATTTACAATATTCATTGATTTTTGCCATTGAAAAACATGTTTTTCATATACCAGAAATGTTTGAAGCTACTGACTGAATGAAAGGAGCTGGCATCTCACTCTCTTTGAATCTTCTTTATCATGCTAGGATTAACAGGAAAAAGCTAAAAATTTCAGAATTGCACCGTGCAATGTGGAGATATTACTGTTTGTGCATTTACAATATTCATTGATTTTTGCCATTGAAAAACATGTTTTTCATATACCAGAAATGTTTGAAGCTACTGACTGAATGAAAGGAGCTGGCATCTCACTCTCTTTGAATCTTCTTTATCATGCTAGGATTAACAGGAAAAAGCTAAAAATTTCAGAATTGCACCGTGCAATGTGGAGATATTACTGTTTGTGCATTTACAATATTCATTGATTTTTGCCATTGAAAAACATGTTTTTCATATACCAGAAATGTTTGAAGCTACTGACTGAATGAAAGGAGCTGGAATCTCACTCTCTTTGAATCTTCTTTATCATGCTAGGATTAACAGGAAAAAGCTAAAAATTTCAGAATTGCACCGTGCAATGTGGAGATATTACTGTTTGTGCATTTACAATATTCATTGATTTTTGCCATTGAAAAACATGTTTTTCATATACCAGAAATGTTTGAAGCTACTGACTGAATGAAAGGAGCTGGCATCTCACTCTCTTTGAATCTTCTTTATCATGCTAGGATTAGCAGGAAAAAGCAAAAAATTTCAGAATTGCACCGTGCAATGTGGAGATATTACTGTTTGTGCATTTACAATATTCATTGATTTTTGCCATTGAAAAACGTCCAGAAATGTTTGAAGCTACTGACTGAATGAAAGGAGCTGGCATCTCACTCTCTTTGAATCTTCTTTATCATGCTAGGATTAACAGGAAAAAGCTAAAAATTTCAGAATTGCACCGTGCAATGTGGAGATATTACTGTTTGTGCATTTACAATATTCATTGATTTTTGCCATTGAAAAACATGTTTTTCATATACCAGAAATGTTTGAAGCTACTGACTGAATGAAAGGAGCTGGCATCTCACTCTCTTTGAATCTTCTTTATCATGCTAGGATTAACAGGAAAAAGCTAAAAATTTCAGAATTGCACCGTGCAATGTGGAGATATTACTGTTTGTGCATTTACAATATTCATTGATTTTTGCCATTGAAAAACATGTTTTTCATATACCAGAAATGTTTGAAGCTACTGACTGAATGAAAGGAGCTGGCATCTCACTCTCTTTGAATCTTCTTTATCATGCTAGGATTAACAGGAAAAAGCTAAAAATTTCAGAATTGCACCGTGCAATGTGGAGATATTACTGTTTGTGCATTTACAATATTCATTGATTTTTGCCATTGAAAAACATGTTTTTCATATACCAGAAATGTTTGAAGCTACTGACTGAATGAAAGGAGCTGGCATCTCACTCTCTTTGAATCTTCTTTATCATGCTAGGATTAACAGGAAAAAGCTAAAAATTTCAGAATTGCACCGTGCAATGTGGAGATATTACTGTTTGTGCATTTACAATATTCATTGATTTTTGCCATTGAAAAACATGTTTTTCATATACCAGAAATGTTTGAAGCTACTGACTGAATGAAAGGAGCTGGAATCTCACTCTCTTTGAATCTTCTTTATCATGCTAGGATTAACAGGAAAAAGCTAAAAATTTCAGAATTGCACCGTGCAATGTGGAGATATTACTGTTTGTGCATTTACAATATTCATTGATTTTTGCCATTGAAAAACATGTTTTTCATATACCAGAAATGTTTGAAGCTACTGACTGAATGAAAGGAGCTGGCATCTCACTCTCTTTGAATCTTCTTTATCATGCTAGGATTAGCAGGAAAAAGCTAAAAATTTCAGAATTGCACCGTGCAATGTGGAGATATTACTGTTTGTGCATTTACAATATTCATTGATTTTTGCCATTGAAAAACGTCCAGAAATGTTTGAAGCTACTGACTGAATGAAAGGAGCTGGCATCTCACTCTCTTTGAATCTTCTTTATCATGCTAGGATTAACAGGAAAAAGCTAAAAATTTCAGAATTGCACCGTGCAATGTGGAGATATTACTGTTTGTGCATTTACAATATTCATTGATTTTTGCCATTGAAAAACATGTTTTTCATATACCAGAAATGTTTGAAGCTACTGACTGAATGAAAGGAGCTGGCATCTCACTCTCTTTGAATCTTCTTTATCATGCTAGGATTAACAGGAAAAAGCTAAAAATTTCAGAATTGCACCGTGCAATGTGGAGATATTACTGTTTGTGCATTTACAATATTCATTGATTTTTGCCATTGAAAAACATGTTTTTCATATACCAGAAATGTTTGAAGCTACTGACTGAATGAAAGGAGCTGGCATCTCACTCTCTTTGAATCTTCTTTATCATGCTAGGATTAACAGGAAAAAGCTAAAAATTTCAGAATTGCACCGTGCAATGTGGAGATATTACTGTTTGTGCATTTACAATATTCATTGATTTTTGCCATTGAAAAACATGTTTTTCATATACCAGAAATGTTTGAAGCTACTGACTGAATGAAAGGAGCTGGCATCTCACTCTCTTTGAATCTTCTTTATCATGCTAGGATTAACAGGAAAAAGCTAAAAATTTCAGAATTGCACCGTGCAATGTGGAGATATTACTGTTTGTGCATTTACAATATTCATTGATTTTTGCCATTGAAAAACATGTTTTTCATATACCAGAAATGTTTGAAGCTACTGACTGAATGAAAGGAGCTGGCATCTCACTCTCTTTGAATCTTCTTTATCATGCTAGGATTAACAGGAAAAAGCTAAAAATTTCAGAATTGCACCGTGCAATGTGGAGATATTACTGTTTGTGCATTTACAATATTCATTGATTTTTGCCATTGAAAAACGTCCAGAAATGTTTGAAGCTACTGACTGAATGAAAGGAGCTGGCATCTCACTCTCTTTGAATCTTCTTTATCATGCTAGGATTAACAGGAAAAAGCTAAAAATTTCAGAATTGCACCGTGCAATGTGGAGATATTACTGTTTGTGCATTTACAATATTCATTGATTTTTGCCATTGAAAAACATGTTTTTCAATGGCAAAAATCAATGAATATTGTAAATGCACAAACAGTAATATCTCCACATTGCACGGTGCAATTCTGAAATTTTTAGCTTTTTCCTGTTAATCCTAGCATGATAAAGAAGATTCAAAGAGAGTGAGATGCCAGCTCCTTTCATTCAGTCAGTAGCTTCAAACATTTCTGGTATATGAAAAACATGTTTTTCAATGGCAAAAATCAATGAATATTGTAAATGCACAAACAGTAATATCTCCACATTGCACGGTGCAATTCTGAAATTTTTAGCTTTTTCCTGTTAATCCTAGCATGATAAAGAAGATTCAAAGAGAGTGAGATGCCAGCTCCTTTCATTCAGTCAGTAGCTTCAAACATTTCTGGTATATGAAAAACATGTTTTTCAATGGCAAAAATCAATGAATATTGTAAATGCACAAACAGTAATATCTCCACATTGCACGGTGCAATTCTGAAATTTTTAGCTTTTTCTGTTAATCCTAGCATGATAAAGAAGATTCAAAGAGAGTGAGATGCCAGCTCCTTTCATTCAGTCAGTAGCTTCAAACATTTCTGGTATATGAAAAACATGTTTTTCAATGGCAAAAATCAATGAATATAATGCACAAACAGTAATATCTCCACATTGCACGGTGCAATTCTGAAATTTTTAGCTTTTTTCCTGTTAATCCTAGCATGATAAATAGAAGATTCAAAGAGAGTGAGATGCCAGCTCCTTTCATTCAGTCAGTAGCTTCAAACATTTCTGGACGTTTTTCAATGGCAAAAATCAAAATGCACAAACAGTAATATCTCCACATTGCACGGTGCAATTCTGAAATTTTTAGCTTTTTCCTGTTAATCCTAGCATGATAAAGAAGATTCAAAGAGAGTGAGATGCCAGCTCCTTTCATTCAGTCAGTAGCTTCAAACATTTCTGGACGTTTTTCAATGGCAAAAATCAATGAATATTGTAAATGCACAAACAGTAATATCTCCACATTGCACGGTGCAATTCTGAAATTTTTAGCTTTTTCCTGTTAATCCTAGCATGATAAAGAAGATTCAAAGAGAGTGAGATGCCAGCTCCTTTCATTCAGTCAGTAGCTTCAAACATTTCTGGTATATGAAAAACATGTTTTTCAATGGCAAAAATCAATGAATATTGTAAATGCACAAACAGTAATATCTCCACATTGCACGGTGCAATTCTGAAATTTTTAGCTTTTTCCTGTTAATCCTAGCATGATAAAGAAGATTCAAAGAGAGTGAGATGCCAGCTCCTTTCATTCAGTCAGTAGCTTCAAACATTTCTGGTATATGAAAAACATGTTTTTCAATGGCAAAAATCAATGAATATTGTAAATGCACAAACAGTAATATCTCCACATTGCACGGTGCAATTCTGAAATTTTTAGCTTTTTCCTGTTAATCCTAGCATGATAAAGAAGATTCAAAGAGAGTGAGATGCCAGCTCCTTTCATTCAGTCAGTAGCTTCAAACATTTCTGGTATATGAAAAACATGTTTTTCAATGGCAAAAATCAATGAATATTGTAAATGCACAAACAGTAATATCTCCACATTGCACGGTGCAATTCTGAAATTTTTAGCTTTTTCCTGTTAATCCTAGCATGATAAAGAAGATTCAAAGAGAGTGAGATGCCAGCTCCTTTCATTCAGTCAGTAGCTTCAAACATTTCTGGTATATGAAAAACATGTTTTTCAATGGCAAAAATCAATGAATATTGTAAATGCACAAACAGTAATATCTCCACATTGCACGGTGCAATTCTGAAATTTTTGCTTTTTCCTGCTAATCCTAGCATGATAAAGAAGATTCAAAGAGAGTGAGATGCCAGCTCCTTTCATTCAGTCAGTAGCTTCAAACATTTCTGGTATATGAAAAACATGTTTTTCAATGGCAAAAATCAATGAATATTGTAAATGCACAAACAGTAATATCTCCACATTGCACGGTGCAATTCTGAAATTTTTAGCTTTTTCCTGTTAATCCTAGCATGATAAAGAAGATTCAAAGAGAGTGAGATGCCAGCTCCTTTCATTCAGTCAGTAGCTTCAAACATTTCTGGTATATGAAAAACATGTTTTTCAATGGCAAAAATCAATGAATATTGTAAATGCACAAACAGTAATATCTCCACATTGCACGGTGCAATTCTGAAATTTTTAGCTTTTTCCTGTTAATCCTAGCATGATAAAGAAGATTCAAAGAGAGTGAGATGCCAGCTCCTTTCATTCAGTCAGTAGCTTCAAACATTTCTGGTATATGAAAAAACATGTTTTTCAATGGCAAAAATCAATGAATATTGTAAATGCACAAACAGTAATATCTCCACATTGCACGGTGCAATTCTGAAATTTTTAGCTTTTTCCTGTTAATCCTAGCATGATAAAGAAGATTCAAAGAGAGTGAGATGCCAGCTCCTTTCATTCAGTCAGTAGCTTCAAACATTTCTGGTATATGAAAAACATGTTTTTCAATGGCAAAAATCAATGAATATTGTAAATGCACAAACAGTAATATCTCCACATTGCACGGTGCAATTCTGAAATTTTTAGCTTTTTCCTGTTAATCCTAGCATGATAAAGAAGATTCAAAGAGAGTGAGATGCCAGCTCCTTTCATTCAGTCAGTAGCTTCAAACATTTCTGGTATATGAAAAACATGTTTTTCAATGGCAAAAATCAATGAATATTGTAAATGCACAAACAGTAATATCTCCACATTGCACGGTGCAATTCTGAAATTTTTAGCTTTTTCCTGTTAATCCTAGCATGATAAAGAAGATTCAAAGAGAGTGAGATGCCAGCTCCTTTCATTCAGTCAGTAGCTTCAAACATTTCTGGTATATGAAAAACATGTTTTTCAATGGCAAAAATCAATGAATATTGTAAATGCACAAACAGTAATATCTCCACATTGCACGGTGCAATTCTGAAATTTTTAGCTTTTTCCTGCTAATCCTAGCATGATAAAGAAGATTCAAAGAGAGTGAGATGCCAGCTCCTTTCATTCAGTCAGTAGCTTCAAACATTTCTGGACGTTTTTCAATGGCAAAAATCAATGAATATTGTAAATGCACAAACAGTAATATCTCCACATTGCACGGTGCAATTCTGAAATTTTTAGCTTTTTCCTGCTAATCCTAGCATGATAAAGAAGATTCAAAGAGAGTGAGATGCCAGCTCCTTTCATTCAGTCAGTAGCTTCAAACATTTCTGGTATATGAAAAACATGTTTTTCAATGGCAAAAATCAATGAATATTGTAAATGCACAAACAGTAATATCTCCACATTGCACGGTGCAATTCTGAAATTTTTAGCTTTTTCCTGTTAATCCTAGCATGATAAAGAAGATTCAAAGAGAGTGAGATGCCAGCTCCTTTCATTCAGTCAGTAGCTTCAAACATTTCTGGACGTTTTTCAATGGCAAAAATCAATGAATATTGTAAATGCACAAACAGTAATATCTCCACATTGCACGGTGCAATTCTGAAATTTTTAGCTTTTTCCTGTTAATCCTAGCATGATAAAGAAGATTCAAAGAGAGTGAGATGCCAGCTCCTTTCATTCAGTCAGTAGCTTCAAACATTTCTGGTATATGAAAACATGTTTTTCAATGGCAAAAATCAATGAATATTGTAAATGCACAAACAGTAATATCTCCACATTGCACGGTGCAATTCTGAAATTTTTTGCTTTTTCCTGTTAATCCTAGCATGATAAAGAAGATTCAAAGAGAGTGAGATGCCAGCTCCTTTCATTCAGTCAGTAGCTTCAAACATTTCTGGTATATGAAAAACATGTTTTTCAATGGCAAAAATCAATGAATATTGTAAATGCACAAACAGTAATATCTCCACATTGCACGGTGCAATTCTGAAATTTTTAGCTTTTTCCTGTTAATCCTAGCATGATAAAGAAGATTCAAAGAGAGTGAGATGCCAGCTCCTTTCATTCAGTCAGTAGCTTCAAACATTTCTGGTATATGAAAAACATGTTTTTCAATGGCAAAAATCAATGAATATTGTAAATGCACAAACAGTAATATCTCCACATTGCACGGTGCAATTCTGAAATTTTTAGCTTTTTCCTGTTAATCCTAGCATGATAAAGAAGATTCAAAGAGAGTGAGATGCCAGCTCCTTTCATTCAGTCAGTAGCTTCAAACATTTCTGGACGTTTTTCAATGGCAAAAATCAATGAATATTGTAAATGCACAAACAGTAATATCTCCACATTGCACGGTGCAATTCTGAAATTTTTAGCTTTTTCCTGTTAATCCTAGCATGATAAAGAAGATTCAAAGAGAGTGAGATGCCAGCTCCTTTCATTCAGTCAGTAGCTTCAAACATTTCTGGACGTTTTTCAATGGCAAAAATCAATGAATATTGTAAATGCACAAACAGTAATATCTCCACATTGCACGGTGCAATTCTGAAATTTTTAGCTTTTTCCTGTTAATCCTAGCATGATAAAGAAGATTCAAAGAGAGTGAGATGCCAGCTCCTTTCATTCAGTCAGTAGCTTCAAACATTTCTGGTATATGAAAAACATGTTTTTCAATGGCAAAAATCAATGAATATTGTAAATGCACAAACAGTAATATCTCCACATTGCACGGTGCAATTCTGAAATTTTTAGCTTTTTCCTGTTAATCCTAGCATGATAAAGAAGATTCAAAGAGAGTGAGATGCCAGCTCCTTTCATTCAGTCAGTAGCTTCAAACATTTCTGGACGTTTTTCAATGGCAAAAATCAATGAATATTGTAAATGCACAAACAGTAATATCTCCACATTGCACGGTGCAATTCTGAAATTTTTAGCTTTTTCCTGTTAATCCTAGCATGATAAAGAAGATTCAAAGAGAGTGAGATGCCAGCTCCTTTCATTCAGTCAGTAGCTTCAAACATTTCTGGACGTTTTTCAATGGCAAAAATCAATGAATATTGTAAATGCACAAACAGTAATATCTCCACATTGCACGGTGCAATTCTGAAATTTTTAGCTTTTTCCTGTTAATCCTAGCATGATAAAGAAGATTCAAAGAGAGTGAGATGCCAGCTCCTTTCATTCAGTCAGTAGCTTCAAACATTTCTGGTATATGAAAAACATGTTTTTCAATGGCAAAAATCAATGAATATTGTAAATGCACAAACAGTAATATCTCCACATTGCACGGTGCAATTCTGAAATTTTTAGCTTTTTCCTGCTAATCCTAGCATGATAAAGAAGATTCAAAGAGAGTGAGATGCCAGCTCCTTTCATTCAGTCAGTAGCTTCAAACATTTCTGGACGTTTTTCAATGGCAAAAATCAATGAATATTGTAAATGCACAAACAGTAATATCTCCACATTGCACGGTGCAATTCTGAAATTTTTAGCTTTTTCCTGTTAATCCTAGCATGATAAAGAAGATTCAAAGAGAGTGAGATGCCAGCTCCTTTCATTCAGTCAGTAGCTTCAAACATTTCTGGTATATGAAAAACATGTTTTTCAATGGCAAAAATCAATGAATATTGTAAATGCACAAACAGTAATATCTCCACATTGCACGGTGCAATTCTGAAATTTTTAGCTTTTTCCTGTTAATCCTAGCATGATAAAGAAGATTCAAAGAGAGTGAGATGCCAGCTCCTTTCATTCAGTCAGTAGCTTCAAACATTTCTGGACGTTTTTCAATGGCAAAAATCAATGAATATTGTAAATGCACAAACAGTAATATCTCCACATTGCACGGTGCAATTCTGAAATTTTTAGCTTTTTCCTGTTAATCCTAGCATGATAAAGAAGATTCAAAGAGAGTGAGATGCCAGCTCCTTTCATTCAGTCAGTAGCTTCAAACATTTCTGGACGTTTTTCAATGGCAAAAATCAATGAATATTGTAAATGCACAAACAGTAATATCTCCACATTGCACGGTGCAATTCTGAAATTTTTAGCTTTTTCCTGTTAATCCTAGCATGATAAAGAAGATTCAAAGAGAGTGAGATGCCAGCTCCTTTCATTCAGTCAGTAGCTTCAAACATTTCTGGACGTTTTTCAATGGCAAAAATCAATGAATATTGTAAATGCACAAACAGTAATATCTCCACATTGCACGGTGCAATTCTGAAATTTTTAGCTTTTTCCTGTTAATCCTAGCATGATAAAGAAGATTCAAAGAGAGTGAGATGCCAGCTCCTTTCATTCAGTCAGTAGCTTCAAACATTTCTGGTATATGAAAAACATGTTTTTCAATGGCAAAAATCAATGAATATTGTAAATGCACAAACAGTAATATCTCCACATTGCACGGTGCAATTCTGAAATTTTTTGCTTTTTCCTGTTAATCCTAGCATGATAAAGAAGATTCAAAGAGAGATGCCAGCTCCTTTCATTCAGTCAGTAGCTTCAAACATTTCTGGTATATGAAAAACATGTTTTTCAATGGCAAAAATCAATGAATATTGTAAATGCACAAACAGTAATATCTCCACATTGCACGGTGCAATTCTGAAATTTTTAGCTTTTTCCTGCTAATCCTAGCATGATAAAGAAGATTCAAAGAGAGTGAGATGCCAGCTCCTTTCATTCAGTCAGTAGCTTCAAACATTTCTGGACGTTTTTCAATGGCAAAAATCAATGAATATTGTAAATGCACAAACAGTAATATCTCCACATTGCACGGTGCAATTCTGAAATTTTTAGCTTTTTCCTGTTAATCCTAGCATGATAAAGAAGATTCAAAGAGAGTGAGATGCCAGCTCCTTTCATTCAGTCAGTAGCTTCAAACATTTCTGGACGTTTTTCAATGGCAAAAATCAATGAATATTGTAAATGCACAAACAGTAATATCTCCACATTGCACGGTGCAATTCTGAAATTTTTAGCTTTTTCCTGTTAATCCTAGCATGATAAAGAAGATTCAAAGAGAGTGAGATGCCAGCTCCTTTCATTCAGTCAGTAGCTTCAAACATTTCTGGACGTTTTTCAATGGCAAAAATCAATGAATATTGTAAATGCACAAACAGTAATATCTCCACATTGCACGGTGCAATTCTGAAATTTTTAGCTTTTTCCTGTTAATCCTAGCATGATAAAGAAGATTCAAAGAGAGTGAGATGCCAGCTCCTTTCATTCAGTCAGTAGCTTCAAACATTTCTGGTATATGAAAAACATGTTTTTCAATGGCAAAAATCAATGAATATTGTAAATGCACAAACAGTAATATCTCCACATTGCACGGTGCAATTCTGAAATTTTTTGCTTTTTCCTGTTAATCCTAGCATGATAAAGAAGATTCAAAGAGAGTGAGATGCCAGCTCCTTTCATTCAGTCAGTAGCTTCAAACATTTCTGGTATATGAAAAACATGTTTTTCAATGGCAAAAATCAATGAATATTGTAAATGCACAAACAGTAATATCTCCACATTGCACGGTGCAATTCTGAAATTTTTAGCTTTTTCCTGCTAATCCTAGCATGATAAAGAAGATTCAAAGAGAGTGAGATGCCAGCTCCTTTCATTCAGTCAGTAGCTTCAAACATTTCTGGACGTTTTTCAATGGCAAAAATCAATGAATATTGTAAATGCACAAACAGTAATATCTCCACATTGCACGGTGCAATTCTGAAATTTTTTGCTTTTTCCTGTTAATCCTAGCATGATAAAGAAGATTCAAAGAGAGTGAGATGCCAGCTCCTTTCATTCAGTCAGTAGCTTCAAACATTTCTGGTATATGAAAAACATGTTTTTCAATGGCAAAAATCAATGAATATTGTAAATGCACAAACAGTAATATCTCCACATTGCACGGTGCAATTCTGAAATTTTTAGCTTTTTCCTGCTAATCCTAGCATGATAAAGAAGATTCAAAGAGAGTGAGATGCCAGCTCCTTTCATTCAGTAAGTAGCTTCAAACATTTCTGGACGTTTTTCAATGGCAAAAATCAATGAATATTGTAAATGCACAAACAGTAATATCTCCACATTGCACGGTGCAATTCTGAAATTTTTAGCTTTTTCCTGTTAATCCTAGCATGATAAAGAAGATTCAAAGAGAGTGAGATGCCAGCTCCTTTCATTCAGTCAGTAGCTTCAAACATTTCTGGTATATGAAAAACATGTTTTTCAATGGCAAAAATCAATGAATATTGTAAATGCACAAACAGTAATATCTCCACATTGCACGGTGCAATTCTGAAATTTTTTGCTTTTTCCTGTTAATCCTAGCATGATAAAGAAGATTCAAAGAGAGTGAGATGCCAGCTCCTTTCATTCAGTCAGTAGCTTCAAACATTTCTGGTATATGAAAAACATGTTTTTCAATGGCAAAAATCAATGAATATTGTAAATGCACAAACAGTAATATCTCCACATTGCACGGTGCAATTCTGAAATTTTTAGCTTTTTCCTGTTAATCCTAGCATGATAAAGAAGATTCAAAGAGAGTGAGATGCCAGCTCCTTTCATTCAGTCAGTAGCTTCAAACATTTCTGGTATATGAAAAACATGTTTTTCAATGGCAAAAATCAATGAATATTGTAAATGCACAAACAGTAATATCTCCACATTGCACGGTGCAATTCTGAAATTTTTAGCTTTTTCCTGTTAATCCTAGCATGATAAAGAAGATTCAAAGAGAGTGAGATGCCAGCTCCTTTCATTCAGTCAGTAGCTTCAAACATTTCTGGACGTTTTTCAATGGCAAAAATCAATGAATATTGTAAATGCACAAACAGTAATATCTCCACATTGCACGGTGCAATTCTGAAATTTTTAGCTTTTTCCTGTTAATCCTAGCATGATAAAGAAGATTCAAAGAGAGTGAGATGCCAGCTCCTTTCATTCAGTCAGTAGCTTCAAACATTTCTGGACGTTTTTCAATGGCAAAAATCAATGAATATTGTAAATGCACAAACAGTAATATCTCCACATTGCACGGTGCAATTCTGAAATTTTTAGCTTTTTCCTGTTAATCCTAGCATGATAAAGAAGATTCAAAGAGAGTGAGATGCCAGCTCCTTTCATTCAGTCAGTAGCTTCAAACATTTCTGGTATATGAAAAACATGTTTTTCAATGGCAAAAATCAATGAATATTGTAAATGCACAAACAGTAATATCTCCACATTGCACGGTGCAATTCTGAAATTTTTAGCTTTTTCCTGTTAATCCTAGCATGATAAAGAAGATTCAAAGAGAGTGAGATGCCAGCTCCTTTCATTCAGTCAGTAGCTTCAAACATTTCTGGACGTTTTTCAATGGCAAAAATCAATGAATATTGTAAATGCACAAACAGTAATATCTCCACATTGCACGGTGCAATTCTGAAATTTTTAGCTTTTTCCTGTTAATCCTAGCATGATAAAGAAGATTCAAAGAGAGTGAGATGCCAGCTCCTTTCATTCAGTCAGTAGCTTCAAACATTTCTGGACGTTTTTCAATGGCAAAAATCAATGAATATTGTAAATGCACAAACAGTAATATCTCCACATTGCACGGTGCAATTCTGAAATTTTTAGCTTTTTCCTGTTAATCCTAGCATGATAAAGAAGATTCAAAGAGAGTGAGATGCCAGCTCCTTTCATTCAGTCAGTAGCTTCAAACATTTCTGGTATATGAAAAACATGTTTTTCAATGGCAAAAATCAATGAATATTGTAAATGCACAAACAGTAATATCTCCACATTGCACGGTGCAATTCTGAAATTTTTAGCTTTTTCCTGCTAATCCTAGCATGATAAAGAAGATTCAAAGAGAGTGAGATGCCAGCTCCTTTCATTCAGTCAGTAGCTTCAAACATTTCTGGACGTTTTTCAATGGCAAAAATCAATGAATATTGTAAATGCACAAACAGTAATATCTCCACATTGCACGGTGCAATTCTGAAATTTTTAGCTTTTTCCTGTTAATCCTAGCATGATAAAGAAGATTCAAAGAGAGTGAGATGCCAGCTCCTTTCATTCAGTCAGTAGCTTCAAACATTTCTGGTATATGAAAAACATGTTTTTCAATGGCAAAAATCAATGAATATTGTAAATGCACAAACAGTAATATCTCCACATTGCACGGTGCAATTCTGAAATTTTTAGCTTTTTCCTGTTAATCCTAGCATGATAAAGAAGATTCAAAGAGAGTGAGATGCCAGCTCCTTTCATTCAGTCAGTAGCTTCAAACATTTCTGGACGTTTTTCAATGGCAAAAATCAATGAATATTGTAAATGCACAAACAGTAATATCTCCACATTGCACGGTGCAATTCTGAAATTTTTAGCTTTTTCCTGTTAATCCTAGCATGATAAAGAAGATTCAAAGAGAGTGAGATGCCAGCTCCTTTCATTCAGTCAGTAGCTTCAAACATTTCTGGACGTTTTTCAATGGCAAAAATCAATGAATATTGTAAATGCACAAACAGTAATATCTCCACATTGCACGGTGCAATTCTGAAATTTTTAGCTTTTTCCTGTTAATCCTAGCATGATAAAGAAGATTCAAAGAGAGTGAGATGCCAGCTCCTTTCATTCAGTCAGTAGCTTCAAACATTTCTGGACGTTTTTCAATGGCAAAAATCAATGAATATTGTAAATGCACAAACAGTAATATCTCCACATTGCACGGTGCAATTCTGAAATTTTTAGCTTTTTCCTGTTAATCCTAGCATGATAAAGAAGATTCAAAGAGAGTGAGATGCCAGCTCCTTTCATTCAGTCAGTAGCTTCAAACATTTCTGGTATATGAAAAACATGTTTTTCAATGGCAAAAATCAATGAATATTGTAAATGCACAAACAGTAATATCTCCACATTGCACGGTGCAATTCTGAAATTTTTTGCTTTTTCCTGTTAATCCTAGCATGATAAAGAAGATTCAAAGAGAGTGAGATGCCAGCTCCTTTCATTCAGTCAGTAGCTTCAAACATTTCTGGTATATGAAAAACATGTTTTTCAATGGCAAAAATCAATGAATATTGTAAATGCACAAACAGTAATATCTCCACATTGCACGGTGCAATTCTGAAATTTTTAGCTTTTTCCTGCTAATCCTAGCATGATAAAGAAGATTCAAAGAGAGTGAGATGCCAGCTCCTTTCATTCAGTCAGTAGCTTCAAACATTTCTGGACGTTTTTCAATGGCAAAAATCAATGAATATTGTAAATGCACAAACAGTAATATCTCCACATTGCACGGTGCAATTCTGAAATTTTTAGCTTTTTCCTGTTAATCCTAGCATGATAAAGAAGATTCAAAGAGAGTGAGATGCCAGCTCCTTTCATTCAGTCAGTAGCTTCAAACATTTCTGGACGTTTTTCAATGGCAAAAATCAATGAATATTGTAAATGCACAAACAGTAATATCTCCACATTGCACGGTGCAATTCTGAAATTTTTAGCTTTTTCCTGCTAATCCTAGCATGATAAAGAAGATTCAAAGAGAGTGAGATGCCAGCTCCTTTCATTCAGTCAGTAGCTTCAAACATTTCTGGTATATGAAAAACATGTTTTTCAATGGCAAAAATCAATGAATATTGTAAATGCACAAACAGTAATATCTCCACATTGCACGGTGCAATTCTGAAATTTTTAGCTTTTTCCTGTTAATCCTAGCATGATAAAGAAGATTCAAAGAGAGTGAGATGCCAGCTCCTTTCATTCAGTCAGTAGCTTCAAACATTTCTGGACGTTTTTCAATGGCAAAAATCAATGAATATTGTAAATGCACAAACAGTAATATCTCCACATTGCACGGTGCAATTCTGAAATTTTTAGCTTTTTCCTGTTAATCCTAGCATGATAAAGAAGATTCAAAGAGAGTGAGATGCCAGCTCCTTTCATTCAGTCAGTAGCTTCAAACATTTCTGGTATATGAAAAACATGTTTTTCAATGGCAAAAATCAATGAATATTGTAAATGCACAAACAGTAATATCTCCACATTGCACGGTGCAATTCTGAAATTTTTAGCTTTTTCCTGTTAATCCTAGCATGATAAAGAAGATTCAAAGAGAGTGAGATGCCAGTTCCTTTCATTCAGTCAGTAGCTTCAAACATTTCTGGTATATGAAAAACATGTTTTTCAATGGCAAAAATCAATGAATATTGTAAATGCACAAACAGTAATATCTCCACATTGCACGGTGCAATTCTGAAATTTTTTGCTTTTTCCTGCTAATCCTAGCATGATAAAGAAGATTCAAAGAGAGTGAGATGCCAGCTCCTTTCATTCAGTCAGTAGCTTCAAACATTTCTGGTATATGAAAAACATGTTTTTCAATGGCAAAAATCAATGAATATTGTAAATGCACAAACAGTAATATCTCCACATTGCACGGTGCAATTCTGAAATTTTTAGCTTTTTCCTGTTAATCCTAGCATGATAAAGAAGATTCAAAGAGAGTGAGATGCCAGCTCCTTTCATTCAGTCAGTAGCTTCAAACATTTCTGGACGTTTTTCAATGGCAAAAATCAATGAATATTGTAAATGCACAAACAGTAATATCTCCACATTGCACGGTGCAATTCTGAAATTTTTAGCTTTTTCCTGTTAATCCTAGCATGATAAAGAAGATTCAAAGAGAGTGAGATGCCAGCTCCTTTCATTCAGTCAGTAGCTTCAAACATTTCTGGACGTTTTTCAATGGCAAAAATCAATGAATATTGTAAATGCACAAACAGTAATATCTCCACATTGCACGGTGCAATTCTGAAATTTTTAGCTTTTTCCTGTTAATCCTAGCATGATAAAGAAGATTCAAAGAGAGTGAGATGCCAGCTCCTTTCATTCAGTCAGTAGCTTCAAACATTTCTGGACGTTTTTCAATGGCAAAAATCAATGAATATTGTAAATGCACAAACAGTAATATCTCCACATTGCACGGTGCAATTCTGAAATTTTTAGCTTTTTCCTGTTAATCCTAGCATGATAAAGAAGATTCAAAGAGAGTGAGATGCCAGCTCCTTTCATTCAGTCAGTAGCTTCAAACATTTCTGGTATATGAAAAACATGTTTTTCAATGGCAAAAATCAATGAATATTGTAAATGCACAAACAGTAATATCTCCACATTGCACGGTGCAATTCTGAAATTTTTAGCTTTTTCCTGTTAATCCTAGCATGATAAAGAAGATTCAAAGAGAGTGAGATGCCAGCTCCTTTCATTCAGTCAGTAGCTTCAAACATTTCTGGTATATGAAAAACATGTTTTTCAATGGCAAAAATCAATGAATATTGTAAATGCACAAACAGTAATATCTCCACATTGCACGGTGCAATTCTGAAATTTTTTGCTTTTTCCTGTTAATCCTAGCATGATAAAGAAGATTCAAAGAGAGTGAGATGCCAGCTCCTTTCATTCAGTCAGTAGCTTCAAACATTTCTGGTATATGAAAAACATGTTTTTCAATGGCAAAAATCAATGAATATTGTAAATGCACAAACAGTAATATCTCCACATTGCACGGTGCAATTCTGAAATTTTTAGCTTTTTCCTGTTAATCCTAGCATGATAAAGAAGATTCAAAGAGAGTGAGATGCCAGCTCCTTTCATTCAGTCAGTAGCTTCAAACATTTCTGGTATATGAAAAACATGTTTTTCAATGGCAAAAATCAATGAATATTGTAAATGCACAAACAGTAATATCTCCACATTGCACGGTGCAATTCTGAAATTTTTAGCTTTTTCCTGTTAATCCTAGCATGATAAAGAAGATTCAAAGAGAGTGAGATGCCAGCTCCTTTCATTCAGTCAGTAGCTTCAAACATTTCTGGACGTTTTTCAATGGCAAAAATCAATGAATATTGTAAATGCACAAACAGTAATATCTCCACATTGCACGGTGCAATTCTGAAATTTTTAGCTTTTTCCTGTTAATCCTAGCATGATAAAGAAGATTCAAAGAGAGTGAGATGCCAGCTCCTTTCATTCAGTCAGTAGCTTCAAACATTTCTGGTATATGAAAAACATGTTTTTCAATGGCAAAAATCAATGAATATTGTAAATGCACAAACAGTAATATCTCCACATTGCACGGTGCAATTCTGAAATTTTTTGCTTTTTCCTGTTAATCCTAGCATGATAAAGAAGATTCAAAGAGAGTGAGATGCCAGCTCCTTTCATTCAGTCAGTAGCTTCAAACATTTCTGGACGTTTTTCAATGGCAAAAATCAATGAATATTGTAAATGCACAAACAGTAATATCTCCACATTGCACGGTGCAATTCTGAAATTTTTAGCTTTTTCCTGTTAATCCTAGCATGATAAAGAAGATTCAAAGAGAGTGAGATGCCAGCTCCTTTCATTCAGTCAGTAGCTTCAAACATTTCTGGTATATGAAAAACATGTTTTTCAATGGCAAAAATCAATGAATATTGTAAATGCACAAACAGTAATATCTCCACATTGCACGGTGCAATTCTGAAATTTTTAGCTTTTTCCTGTTAATCCTAGCATGATAAAGAAGATTCAAAGAGAGTGAGATGCCAGCTCCTTTCATTCAGTCAGTAGCTTCAAACATTTCTGGTATATGAAAAACATGTTTTTCAATGGCAAAAATCAATGAATATTGTAAATGCACAAACAGTAATATCTCCACATTGCACGGTGCAATTCTGAAATTTTTTGCTTTTTCCTGTTAATCCTAGCATGATAAAGAAGATTCAAAGAGAGTGAGATGCCAGCTCCTTTCATTCAGTCAGTAGCTTCAAACATTTCTGGACGTTTTTCAATGGCAAAAATCAATGAATATTGTAAATGCACAAACAGTAATATCTCCACATTGCACGGTGCAATTCTGAAATTTTTAGCTTTTTCCTGTTAATCCTAGCATGATAAAGAAGATTCAAAGAGAGTGAGATGCCAGCTCCTTTCATTCAGTCAGTAGCTTCAAACATTTCTGGTATATGAAAAACATGTTTTTCAATGGCAAAAATCAATGAATATTGTAAATGCACAAACAGTAATATCTCCACATTGCACGGTGCAATTCTGAAATTTTTAGCTTTTTCCTGTTAATCCTAGCATGATAAAGAAGATTCAAAGAGAGTGAGATGCCAGCTCCTTTCATTCAGTCAGTAGCTTCAAACATTTCTGGTATATGAAAAACATGTTTTTCAATGGCAAAAATCAATGAATATTGTAAATGCACAAACAGTAATATCTCCACATTGCACGGTGCAATTCTGAAATTTTTAGCTTTTTCCTGTTAATCCTAGCATGATAAAGAAGATTCAAAGAGAGTGAGATGCCAGCTCCTTTCATTCAGTCAGTAGCTTCAAACATTTCTGGACGTTTTTCAATGGCAAAAATCAATGAATATTGTAAATGCACAAACAGTAATATCTCCACATTGCACGGTGCAATTCTGAAATTTTTAGCTTTTTCCTGTTAATCCTAGCATGATAAAGAAGATTCAAAGAGAGTGAGATGCCAGCTCCTTTCATTCAGTCAGTAGCTTCAAACATTTCTGGTATATGAAAAACATGTTTTTCAATGGCAAAAATCAATGAATATTGTAAATGCACAAACAGTAATATCTCCACATTGCACGGTGCAATTCTGAAATTTTTAGCTTTTTCCTGTTAATCCTAGCATGATAAAGAAGATTCAAAGAGAGTGAGGGGGGCGTGGCTTAGGCACAGACCAGGATGGCAGCATAGGTCTGAGCTCCATGAGGGCTAAAACTACAAAGCGACGATAAAAGCAACTTAAGAGGATTTATTCACTCAATTTTGGCATGGACAAACTTCTTAAAGCCTAAGGATCATCTGGATACTAAAAAGACTCTCCCTGACCCGTTATTCCAGGAGATATTTCATTTGGAAGCAGTGAGGTGCGTCTTTGATTTCATTCCAGTCGTGGGTATTGTGACATAGTCCTGCAGGCTTGCAGGTCTGTGTGTCTCTGCAAAGGGACCCTCACCACTCCCTACCTCCGGGCCTCAGAACACCGTTCATCGGGTGTTACTTGGTGGATTGCATAGGATTTATACTTTGAAGCCGGCGGCACGGAGCTCCGTGGATCAGCTGATCCCTGCATGCAGAGAAAGACTATTCTGTCCCGACTCCGGGAAAGGCCCCACTGAGGGAGATCAATCTTCAGACACTACCAACAAACCTCTCCTATCAGGTAAGAGGTTCTCTGAAAATAACCAGAAACCTACCTTGAAGCTGTGGGGGGATACAGTCGAGCCCTGGAATTGACCCCCGTGCTGACAGGCTCCTTTCATTCATTCTGCCGGCGAGTCGCGCGGCTCTGCTGCGGGACAAACCAACTCTGTAAGCCAGCTTCTGCAGCCTGTGCTGGGAAGAAACAAAGACTGAGTTCTAAATAGTCCCACGGGATCCTGCACCCCGAAAGCGGCCTCCCTGAACCAGATCCTCAGCCTGCAAGCTGTCCCTGCCTGCTAGTCACCCCATTACCAGCTGCGACCGGTGATAGAACTATTAAACTGAAAATACCGGCCGGCGCTGTGCAGGGAAGACCGCGGTCCCAGGAGTATTTGAGTGACAGTGTGATATTACAGACAGGGTCCGGGCTCTATTAAACAACCCCCCAATAAAACCAGGAGACCCCCTCTGTTTTAAAGTACCGGCGGCCACCTGACAATTTCATCCAACATCCAGCTGACGTGACCCCACAGAGGACCAGACCGGACCCGCAAGACTCCACTACATAGAGAAGCGACGCTGCACCCCCGGACCAAGTATCCACACTTCTACCGGACCCTGAGGACAAGACTCCTGTTACCAACTGAAGTCCGAGATCCCAAGGCTGAGCGACACGAAGATCAAGAGGCGGAGCGGGACGGTACACACCAAGCCATCAAGGTTAGATGAGCCCTGGCTAATACCAGGGCTCTTACCGTTTCCGTGGGTCTGTTGTCCGCGATTCCGAGGCTGCTCTGGTGGCAGCGGTGTCCCCTCTTCCTTCAGCTGACAGGCACCGTCAGTGTCTGTGTCGCGGCTCTCTCCTCCTCTGTGCGGCTGCCGCCGGGCTGTTCCCTTGATAGCGGTGCCCCCTCCTCTGTACTGAAGCCGTTCTGCTTACTGCTCTCTCCCATTGTCGGGCACTGCCGGTGTCTTTGGCCCGTCCCACCGCGTCCCTGAGGTTGCCATAGCGACGGAGGTTTCCCCCTCCTTAGCAGAGGGGCCGCTCCGCTCCTCTCAGCTCCAACTGATAGGAGCTGACAGTGCCCACAGTCCGCATTGTCCATCCTTAGATGTGCCGCTCTGCTGATTAACTCCTCCGGTGACTGTCTCCTGCAGACCCTGTGATCTACCTCCCCCTGCTGAAACACCACTGAGCTTTATATGCCCCCGGTATTTAAGCCCTGCAGGCTCACTCAGACTGCCCCTCTACTCCTGCAATAGTATCACTGTGCTCCAGCTGACTTGACACGCATACACAGCCGGCACATTCAAATCACCCCTGCCTCCTATTACAACGCCGCTCAGCTCTGCTGCCTAAGCTGTGTCTGAGGATCCCGGGGCTGTTCCCTTGGTGGCGGTGCCCCCCTCTTTTGACTGCGGGACTGTCTGATTCTCCCGGCTCCCAGCTGACAGGCACCGCCGACATTCACGGCTCGCCTCCATCTTCTGCCCGCTGCGCCGCTCTGCCACCTGTGTGCCTCTGGTGTGGGGTCCCCACTGACTCCCATTGACTGTATGCCCCCTCCTATTGCAGCGCTGCTGTGATCCCACCTGATACCGGCATCTATCTCCTGCTGCAACATTTAAATCTCCCGCCCCCTGCTGAACTGCTGAAGTGCCGCTCTGCTCCGCTGTCCAAGGTACTGATTTTATATCAGTACATATAAAGCGGTCTATCAGCCAATATATGGTGTGACAGCAACCTGAACACGGAGTTTGACTCTGAGGGGGAGAGGAGGGTTAAGTGGAACTGTTACTGCCTTCATATATATATTTTGTGACCACGCTACCTGATATATATATTACAGTTGGTGCTCATGGAATTCTACAGAACTGCTGATCTCTATAATAATTAGTTTTCTGTTGACAACTATATGTGCCTTTATTTTTATCCCTCAGGTCAATTTTCATTATTTCTTTTGATACTTTTGACTGTGATTTGCATTTAAAGGATTGCATTCTAGGGGGTACATAGCTCCGCAGTTTTTAAGAGTATTGTTTGCCTCTTGTCGGAATAATATTTGTTTATGCAAATTTCTTCTAGTCATTGTTCCTAGTTATTTTGCAACTCTAAAGTCTTTTGTCCACTCTTCAGGTCAATTATTTCTAGTGCCATTTTAATATTTTTCTATATATATATACTTATAGGTCTGATATTTTATAATGGCGGCTAATAAAAAAATACCCAAAAGTCATTGGAAGCTCCCCTTAAATCTAGTGCGGTAAAAGCGAAGTCCTCTAAACGCTTTTCATTTTCAAACCCATCAGAAGATGCTGTCAATACTATTAGTCCTCTTAAGTCCAGATCTCCTCATAGAAATCTGGAAGACAGACAGAGTTCTAAAGTAAGCTCTCCCACCAAGGAATCTTCTAAAACTATATTATCTCCAAAACCACAGAGAATTCCTGATGCTAAACCTGCCCCTTCTACCGTAGTTAAGGAAAAAAAAGTGGAAAAGATGGATATTTCCATCTCATCAAAGAGAAGGGACCCAGGAGAATGGAGCAACAAATATTCTTCACTGGCCTCGAGCTCGGATGAAGAATCCTCGGACACATCTCCCAATCCCAGTCCAGATAAGAGACGTGCTAAAAGGGACTTTTCCCCTTCGTCCTCAGATCCTACTCCTAGTGTCCCGGTCAAAATGACCATTTCTCAAGATTTGGGAAATACCGACCTTGGTTTATATCTGGACAATCTTTTAAAGACGATTGACAGAAATATGAAACTGGGCTTCGAGAAACAGGTAGACACCATGAAATCTACTTTGGAAGCTTTTGGAGTTAAATTAGAGCAAAACACTAAAAGACTTGAAACGGTGGAGAGTAAGATAGAATCTGTCTCTTCTGATAATCTAGAAATTAAATCAGAACTTAAAAGACTCAGATTAAAAGTTGCGGATTTGGAGGATAGGAGTAGGAGAAATAATTTGAAAATTAGAGGCATATCTGAGGATGTTTCTCCCTCAGATGTCTTGGCTTTTGTCAAAGACTTATTTCACAAGACAATCCCATCCCTCTCTGAGCAGGATCTTATCATCGATAGGGCCCATCGCCTATTTCGTCCGACCTCCATCTCCTCGGATCTTCCTAGGGATGTAATAGTTAGGTTACATTTTTTCTCGACCAAAGAGAGAATCTTGAATTATATCAGGGAAAATAGGACTTTTCCAGAGCCTTTCTCGCACCTAAAAATTTTCTCCGATTTTTCCAAAGAAACCATGGATGCAAGAAGGTCATACAAATTGACCACAGATAGACTGAGGGATATGAATATCCCATATAGGTGGGGCTTTCCAGTAAAGTTGCTGATTTTCTTTAACCGGAAAACATTCACTCTTACAGATCCTGATGAAGGCCCTAAATTTTTTGATTTTATAAAAGACATTCCCTACAAAGTTACAAAGGCACCCCACCGCTGAAATGATAAACACTACTCCCTCGGGAGCCCTCTTTAAAAATAATCTCATTTTATCACCTCACCTAACATGCTATAATAAATTTATCATTCTTCTTTATATTTGGCCTTCATGGTTTGTCCACATTATTTTTCCCCCCAATCTGAGGGAGAACCTTTTCGGTGAAGGTTCCCTCAGGAGATTTTTGATTCGTTTTTTTTTTTTCCTTTTTCTCGGAATATTTGGTTATTGTTATTACTATCTTTGAATTAATATTAGAGATATTGTATTCCAGCTTTGATTGTTGGTTGATTTTTATTTTTTGGGAATTTGTTGGACCAACTGACCCCTCTCCTTTTGACTTACTTTAATTATTAATTTACCTATGCCTATCAAGATCATCACCTACAATGTAAGAGGCCTAAACAGTCCCAATAAGAGATTCTCAAGTCGTTTGAAAGATCTTTGGTGATTCACTTATTTTCAGTGTGTAAGAACGCATTGGCTTTTTATTGGAGAAAGTCACATGTCCCCACTTTGGAGGACTTAGTTGATAAGATGAATCTCCATAGAATATTTGAACTAAGATTTGCCCTTATCAACAATAATTTACTTAAATTTTCTAGGAAGTGGGATATTTGGCTCACTAAATTCCCTCAACCCCCTCATAACGCTGGAACATCTTAATGTGTGTCGTGTTTAGCTCATTAATATGTTTAATTTTTGCTAATGATAGTAATGTGTGTTTAAAGTGTTCAAATTTCTGTATTATCGTATATATTATTTGACGAACAAATTTCTCCCATCTTTCCTGATTATCCATTCCTGTTTGTTCCCTTTCCCTTTCCCTTCCCTCAGAATTTTTCCCTTATTATGAATATTCTTTTGTCACTACTTTTATGCTACGTGTGTTACTCCCCTGTTAAATTGTTTATTAAAAATAAAAAAATATGGTAAAACAAAGAGAGTGAGATGCCAGCTCCTTTCATTCAGTCAGTAGCTTCAAACATTTCTGGTATATGAAAAACATGTTTTTCAATGGCAAAAATCAATGAATATTGTAAATGCACAAACAGTAATATCTCCACATTGCACGGTGCAATTCTGAAATTTTTAGCTTTTTCCTGTTAATCCTAGCATGATAAAGAAGATTCAAAGAGAGTGAGATGCCAGCTCCTTTCATTCAGTCAGTAGCTTCAAACATTTCTGGTATATGAAAAACATGTTTTTCAATGGCAAAAATCAATGAATATTGTAAATGCACAAACAGTAATATCTCCACATTGCACGGTGCAATTCTGAAATTTTTAGCTTTTTCCTGTTAATCCTAGCATGATAAAGAAGATTCAAAGAGAGTGAGATGCCAGCTCCTTTCATTCAGTCAGTAGCTTCAAACATTTCTGGTATATGAAAAACATGTTTTTCAATGGCAAAAATCAATGAATATTGTAAATGCACAAACAGTAATATCTCCACATTGCACGGTGCAATTCTGAAATTTTTAGCTTTTTCCTGTTAATCCTAGCATGATAAAGAAGATTCAAAGAGAGTGAGATGCCAGCTCCTTTCATTCAGTCAGTAGCTTCAAACATTTCTGGTATATGAAAAACATGTTTTTCAATGGCAAAAATCAATGAATATTGTAAATGCACAAACAGTAATATCTCCACATTGCACGGTGCAATTCTGAAATTTTTTGCTTTTTCCTGCTAATCCTAGCATGATAAAGAAGATTCAAAGAGAGTGAGATGCCAGCTCCTTTCATTCAGTCAGTAGCTTCAAACATTTCTGGTATATGAAAAACATGTTTTTCAATGGCAAAAATCAATGAATATTGTAAATGCACAAACAGTAATATCTCCACATTGCACGGTGCAATTCTGAAATTTTTAGCTTTTTCCTGTTAATCCTAGCATGATAAAGAAGATTCAAAGAGAGTGAGATGCCAGCTCCTTTCATTCAGTCAGTAGCTTCAAACATTTCTGGACGTTTTTCAATGGCAAAAATCAATGAATATTGTAAATGCACAAACAGTAATATCTCCACATTGCACGGTGCAATTCTGAAATTTTTAGCTTTTTCCTGTTAATCCTAGCATGATAAAGAAGATTCAAAGAGAGTGAGATGCCAGCTCCTTTCATTCAGTCAGTAGCTTCAAACATTTCTGGTATATGAAAAACATGTTTTTCAATGGCAAAAATCAATGAATATTGTAAATGCACAAACAGTAATATCTCCACATTGCACGGTGCAATTCTGAAATTTTTAGCTTTTTCCTGTTAATCCTAGCATGATAAAGAAGATTCAAAGAGAGTGAGATGCCAGCTCCTTTCATTCAGTCAGTAGCTTCAAACATTTCTGGTATATGAAAAACATGTTTTTCAATGGCAAAAATCAATGAATATTGTAAATGCACAAACAGTAATATCTCCACATTGCACGGTGCAATTCTGAAATTTTTTGCTTTTTCCTGCTAATCCTAGCATGATAAAGAAGATTCAAAGAGAGTGAGATGCCAGCTCCTTTCATTCAGTCAGTAGCTTCAAACATTTCTGGTATATGAAAAACATGTTTTTCAATGGCAAAAATCAATGAATATTGTAAATGCACAAACAGTAATATCTCCACATTGCACGGTGCAATTCTGAAATTTTTAGCTTTTTTCTGTTAATCCTAGCATGATAAAGAAGATTCAAAGAGAGTGAGATGCCAGCTCCTTTCATTCAGTCAGTAGCTTCAAACATTTCTGGACGTTTTTCAATGGCAAAAATCAATGAATATTGTAAATGCACAAACAGTAATATCTCCACATTGCACGGTGCAATTCTGAAATTTTTAGCTTTTTCCTGTTAATCCTAGCATGATAAAGAAGATTCAAAGAGAGTGAGATGCCAGCTCCTTTCATTCAGTCAGTAGCTTCAAACATTTCTGGACGTTTTTCAATGGCAAAAATCAATGAATATTGTAAATGCACAAACAGTAATATCTCCACATTGCACAGTGCAATTCTGAAATTTTTAGCTTTTTCCTGTTAATCCTAGCATGATAAAGAAGATTCAAAGAGAGTGAGATGCCAGCTCCTTTCATTCAGTCAGTAGCTTCAAACATTTCTGGTATATGAAAAACATGTTTTTCAATGGCAAAAATCAATGAATATTGTAAATGCACAAACAGTAATATCTCCACATTGCACGGTGCAATTCTGAAATTTTTAGCTTTTTCCTGTTAATCCTAGCATGATAAAGAAGATTCAAAGAGAGTGAGATGCCAGCTCCTTTCATTCAGTCAGTAGCTTCAAACATTTCTGGTATATGAAAAACATGTTTTTCAATGGCAAAAATCAATGAATATTGTAAATGCACAAACAGTAATATCTCCACATTGCACGGTGCAATTCTGAAATTTTTAGCTTTTTCCTGTTAATCCTAGCATGATAAAGAAGATTCAAAGAGAGTGAGATGCCAGCTCCTTTCATTCAGTCAGTAGCTTCAAACATTTCTGGACGTTTTTCAATGGCAAAAATCAATGAATATTGTAAATGCACAAACAGTAATATCTCCACATTGCACGGTGCAATTCTGAAATTTTTAGCTTTTTCCTGTTAATCCTAGCATGATAAAGAAGATTCAAAGAGAGTGAGATGCCAGCTCCTTTCATTCAGTCAGTAGCTTCAAACATTTCTGGACGTTTTTCAATGGCAAAAATCAATGAATATTGTAAATGCACAAACAGTAATATCTCCACATTGCACGGTGCAATTCTGAAATTTTTAGCTTTTTCCTGTTAATCCTAGCATGATAAAGAAGATTCAAAGAGAGTGAGATGCCAGCTCCTTTCATTCAGTCAGTAGCTTCAAACATTTCTGGACGTTTTTCAATGGCAAAAATCAATGAATATTGTAAATGCACAAACAGTAATATCTCCACATTGCACGGTGCAATTCTGAAATTTTTAGCTTTTTCCTGTTAATCCTAGCATGATAAAGAAGATTCAAAGAGAGTGAGATGCCAGCTCCTTTCATTCAGTCAGTAGCTTCAAACATTTCTGGACGTTTTTCAATGGCAAAAATCAATGAATATTGTAAATGCACAAACAGTAATATCTCCACATTGCACAGTGCAATTCTGAAATTTTTAGCTTTTTCCTGTTAATCCTAGCATGATAAAGAAGATTCAAAGAGAGTGAGATGCCAGCTCCTTTCATTCAGTCAGTAGCTTCAAACATTTCTGGACGTTTTTCAATGGCAAAAATCAATGAATATTGTAAATGCACAAACAGTAATATCTCCACATTGCACGGTGCAATTCTGAAATTTTTAGCTTTTTCCTGTTAATCCTAGCATGATAAAGAAGATTCAAAGAGAGTGAGATGCCAGCTCCTTTCATTCAGTCAGTAGCTTCAAACATTTCTGGTATATGAAAAACATGTTTTTCAATGGCAAAAATCAATGAATATTGTAAATGCACAAACAGTAATATCTCCACATTGCACGGTGCAATTCTGAAATTTTTAGCTTTTTCCTGTTAATCCTAGCATGATAAAGAAGATTCAAAGAGAGTGAGATGCCAGCTCCTTTCATTCAGTCAGTAGCTTCAAACATTTCTGGTATATGAAAAACATGTTTTTCAATGGCAAAAATCAATGAATATTGTAAATGCACAAACAGTAATATCTCCACATTGCACGGTGCAATTCTGAAATTTTTTGCTTTTTCCTGTTAATCCTAGCATGATAAAGAAGATTCAAAGAGAGTGAGATGCCAGCTCCTTTCATTCAGTCAGTAGCTTCAAACATTTCTGGTATATGAAAAACATGTTTTTCAATGGCAAAAATCAATGAATATTGTAAATGCACAAACAGTAATATCTCCACATTGCACGGTGCAATTCTGAAATTTTTAGCTTTTTCCTGTTAATCCTAGCATGATAAAGAAGATTCAAAGAGAGTGAGATGCCAGCTCCTTTCATTCAGTCAGTAGCTTCAAACATTTCTGGTATATGAAAAACATGTTTTTCAATGGCAAAAATCAATGAATATTGTAAATGCACAAACAGTAATATCTCCACATTGCACGGTGCAATTCTGAAATTTTTAGCTTTTTCCTGTTAATCCTAGCATGATAAAGAAGATTCAAAGAGAGTGAGATGCCAGCTCCTTTCATTCAGTCAGTAGCTTCAAACATTTCTGGACGTTTTTCAATGGCAAAAATCAATGAATATTGTAAATGCACAAACAGTAATATCTCCACATTGCACGGTGCAATTCTGAAATTTTTAGCTTTTTCCTGTTAATCCTAGCATGATAAAGAAGATTCAAAGAGAGTGAGATGCCAGCTCCTTTCATTCAGTCAGTAGCTTCAAACATTTCTGGTATATGAAAAACATGTTTTTCAATGGCAAAAATCAATGAATATTGTAAATGCACAAACAGTAATATCTCCACATTGCACGGTGCAATTCTGAAATTTTTTGCTTTTTCCTGTTAATCCTAGCATGATAAAGAAGATTCAAAGAGAGTGAGATGCCAGCTCCTTTCATTCAGTCAGTAGCTTCAAACATTTCTGGACGTTTTTTCAATGGCAAAAATCAATGAATATTGTAAATGCACAAACAGTAATATCTCCACATTGCACGGTGCAATTCTGAAATTTTTAGCTTTTTCCTGTTAATCCTAGCATGATAAAGAAGATTCAAAGAGAGTGAGATGCCAGCTCCTTTCATTCAGTCAGTAGCTTCAAACATTTCTGGTATATGAAAAACATGTTTTTCAATGGCAAAAATCAATGAATATTGTAAATGCACAAACAGTAATATCTCCACATTGCACGGTGCAATTCTGAAATTTTTAGCTTTTTCCTGTTAATCCTAGCATGATAAAGAAGATTCAAAGAGAGTGAGATGCCAGCTCCTTTCATTCAGTCAGTAGCTTCAAACATTTCTGGTGTATGAAAAACATGTTTTTCAATGGCAAAAATCAATGAATATTGTAAATGCACAAACAGTAATATCTCCACATTGCACGGTGCAATTCTGAAATTTTTTGCTTTTTCCTGTTAATCCTAGCATGATAAAGAAGATTCAAAGAGAGTGAGATGCCAGCTCCTTTCATTCAGTCAGTAGCTTCAAACATTTCTGGACGTTTTTCAATGGCAAAAATCAATGAATATTGTAAATGCACAAACAGTAATATCTCCACATTGCACGGTGCAATTCTGAAATTTTTAGCTTTTTCCTGTTAATCCTAGCATGATAAAGAAGATTCAAAGAGAGTGAGATGCCAGCTCCTTTCATTCAGTCAGTAGCTTCAAACATTTCTGGTATATGAAAAACATGTTTTTCAATGGCAAAAATCAATGAATATTGTAAATGCACAAACAGTAATATCTCCACATTGCACGGTGCAATTCTGAAATTTTTAGCTTTTTCCTGTTAATCCTAGCATGATAAAGAAGATTCAAAGAGAGTGAGATGCCAGCTCCTTTCATTCAGTCAGTAGCTTCAAACATTTCTGGTATATGAAAAACATGTTTTTCAATGGCAAAAATCAATGAATATTGTAAATGCACAAACAGTAATATCTCCACATTGCACGGTGCAATTCTGAAATTTTTAGCTTTTTCCTGTTAATCCTAGCATGATAAAGAAGATTCAAAGAGAGTGAGATGCCAGCTCCTTTCATTCAGTCAGTAGCTTCAAACATTTCTGGTATATGAAAAACATGTTTTTCAATGGCAAAAATCAATGAATATTGTAAATGCACAAACAGTAATATCTCCACATTGCACGGTGCAATTCTGAAATTTTTTGCTTTTTCCTGCTAATCCTAGCATGATAAAGAAGATTCAAAGAGAGTGAGATGCCAGCTCCTTTCATTCAGTCAGTAGCTTCAAACATTTCTGGTATATGAAAAACATGTTTTTCAATGGCAAAAATCAATGAATATTGTAAATGCACAAACAGTAATATCTCCACATTGCACGGTGCAATTCTGAAATTTTTAGCTTTTTCCTGTTAATCCTAGCATGATAAAGAAGATTCAAAGAGAGTGAGATGCCAGCTCCTTTCATTCAGTCAGTAGCTTCAAACATTTCTGGACGTTTTTCAATGGCAAAAATCAATGAATATTGTAAATG
The DNA here is from genome assembly GCF_046119375.1 of Phyllobates terribilis. NCBI lineage: Eukaryota > Metazoa > Chordata > Amphibia > Anura > Dendrobatidae > Phyllobates > Phyllobates terribilis. The sequence continues at coordinate 39,319 of NW_027369261.1, forward strand.
CACAAACAGTAATATCTCCACATTGCACGGTGCAATTCTGAAATTTTTAGCTTTTTCCTGTTAATCCTAGCATGATAAAGAAGATTCAAAGAGAGTGAGATGCCAGCTCCTTTCATTCAGTCAGTAGCTTCAAACATTTCTGGACGTTTTTCAATGGCAAAAATCAATGAATATTGTAAATGCACAAACAGTAATATCTCCACATTGCACAGTGCAATTCTGAAATTTTTAGCTTTTTCCTGTTAATCCTAGCATGATAAAGAAGATTCAAAGAGAGTGAGATGCCAGCTCCTTTCATTCAGTCAGTAGCTTCAAACATTTCTGGTATATGAAAAACATGTTTTTCAATGGCAAAAATCAATGAATATTGTAAATGCACAAACAGTAATATCTCCACATTGCACGGTGCAATTCTGAAATTTTTAGCTTTTTCCTGTTAATCCTAGCATGATAAAGAAGATTCAAAGAGAGTGAGATGCCAGCTCCTTTCATTCAGTCAGTAGCTTCAAACATTTCTGGTATATGAAAAACATGTTTTTCAATGGCAAAAATCAATGAATATTGTAAATGCACAAACAGTAATATCTCCACATTGCACGGTGCAATTCTGAAATTTTTAGCTTTTTCCTGTTAATCCTAGCATGATAAAGAAGATTCAAAGAGAGTGAGATGCCAGCTCCTTTCATTCAGTCAGTAGCTTCAAACATTTCTGGACGTTTTTCAATGGCAAAAATCAATGAATATTGTAAATGCACAAACAGTAATATCTCCACATTGCACGGTGCAATTCTGAAATTTTTAGCTTTTTCCTGTTAATCCTAGCATGATAAAGAAGATTCAAAGAGAGTGAGATGCCAGCTCCTTTCATTCAGTCAGTAGCTTCAAACATTTCTGGACGTTTTTCAATGGCAAAAATCAATGAATATTGTAAATGCACAAACAGTAATATCTCCACATTGCACGGTGCAATTCTGAAATTTTTAGCTTTTTCCTGTTAATCCTAGCATGATAAAGAAGATTCAAAGAGAGTGAGATGCCAGCTCTTTCATTCAGTCAGTAGCTTCAAACATTTCTGGACGTTTTTCAATGGCAAAAATCAATGAATATTGTAAATGCACAAACAGTAATATCTCCACATTGCACGGTGCAATTCTGAAATTTTTAGCTTTTTCCTGTTAATCCTAGCATGATAAAGAAGATTCAAAGAGAGTGAGATGCCAGCTCCTTTCATTCAGTCAGTAGCTTCAAACATTTCTGGACGTTTTTCAATGGCAAAAATCAATGAATATTGTAAATGCACAAACAGTAATATCTCCACATTGCACAGTGCAATTCTGAAATTTTTAGCTTTTTCCTGTTAATCCTAGCATGATAAAGAAGATTCAAAGAGAGTGAGATGCCAGCTCCTTTCATTCAGTCAGTAGCTTCAAACATTTCTGGACGTTTTTCAATGGCAAAAATCAATGAATATTGTAAATGCACAAACAGTAATATCTCCACATTGCACGGTGCAATTCTGAAATTTTTAGCTTTTTCCTGTTAATCCTAGCATGATAAAGAAGATTCAAAGAGAGTGAGATGCCAGCTCCTTTCATTCAGTCAGTAGCTTCAAACATTTCTGGTATATGAAAAACATGTTTTTCAATGGCAAAAATCAATGAATATTGTAAATGCACAAACAGTAATATCTCCACATTGCACGGTGCAATTCTGAAATTTTTAGCTTTTTCCTGTTAATCCTAGCATGATAAAGAAGATTCAAAGAGAGTGAGATGCCAGCTCCTTTCATTCAGTCAGTAGCTTCAAACATTTCTGGTATATGAAAAACATGTTTTTCAATGGCAAAAATCAATGAATATTGTAAATGCACAAACAGTAATATCTCCACATTGCACGGTGCAATTCTGAAATTTTTTGCTTTTTCCTGTTAATCCTAGCATGATAAAGAAGATTCAAAGAGAGTGAGATGCCAGCTCCTTTCATTCAGTCAGTAGCTTCAAACATTTCTGGTATATGAAAAACATGTTTTTCAATGGCAAAAATCAATGAATATTGTAAATGCACAAACAGTAATATCTCCACATTGCACGGTGCAATTCTGAAATTTTTAGCTTTTTCCTGTTAATCCTAGCATGATAAAGAAGATTCAAAGAGAGTGAGATGCCAGCTCCTTTCATTCAGTCAGTAGCTTCAAACATTTCTGGTATATGAAAAACATGTTTTTCAATGGCAAAAATCAATGAATATTGTAAATGCACAAACAGTAATATCTCCACATTGCACGGTGCAATTCTGAAATTTTTAGCTTTTTCCTGTTAATCCTAGCATGATAAAGAAGATTCAAAGAGAGTGAGATGCCAGCTCCTTTCATTCAGTCAGTAGCTTCAAACATTTCTGGACGTTTTTCAATGGCAAAAATCAATGAATATTGTAAATGCACAAACAGTAATATCTCCACATTGCACGGTGCAATTCTGAAATTTTTAGCTTTTTCCTGTTAATCCTAGCATGATAAAGAAGATTCAAAGAGAGTGAGATGCCAGCTCCTTTCATTCAGTCAGTAGCTTCAAACATTTCTGGTATATGAAAAACATGTTTTTCAATGGCAAAAATCAATGAATATTGTAAATGCACAAACAGTAATATCTCCACATTGCACGGTGCAATTCTGAAATTTTTTGCTTTTTCCTGTTAATCCTAGCATGATAAAGAAGATTCAAAGAGAGTGAGATGCCAGCTCCTTTCATTCAGTCAGTAGCTTCAAACATTTCTGGACGTTTTTCAATGGCAAAAATCAATGAATATTGTAAATGCACAAACAGTAATATCTCCACATTGCACGGTGCAATTCTGAAATTTTTAGCTTTTTCCTGTTAATCCTAGCATGATAAAGAAGATTCAAAGAGAGTGAGATGCCAGCTCCTTTCATTCAGTCAGTAGCTTCAAACATTTCTGGTATATGAAAAACATGTTTTTCAATGGCAAAAATCAATGAATATTGTAAATGCACAAACAGTAATATCTCCACATTGCACGGTGCAATTCTGAAATTTTTAGCTTTTTCCTGTTAATCCTAGCATGATAAAGAAGATTCAAAGAGAGTGAGATGCCAGCTCCTTTCATTCAGTCAGTAGCTTCAAACATTTCTGGTGTATGAAAAACATGTTTTTCAATGGCAAAAATCAATGAATATTGTAAATGCACAAACAGTAATATCTCCACATTGCACGGTGCAATTCTGAAATTTTTTGCTTTTTCCTGTTAATCCTAGCATGATAAAGAAGATTCAAAGAGAGTGAGATGCCAGCTCCTTTCATTCAGTCAGTAGCTTCAAACATTTCTGGACGTTTTTCAATGGCAAAAATCAATGAATATTGTAAATGCACAAACAGTAATATCTCCACATTGCACGGTGCAATTCTGAAATTTTTAGCTTTTTCCTGTTAATCCTAGCATGATAAAGAAGATTCAAAGAGAGTGAGATGCCAGCTCCTTTCATTCAGTCAGTAGCTTCAAACATTTCTGGTATATGAAAAACATGTTTTTCAATGGCAAAAATCAATGAATATTGTAAATGCACAAACAGTAATATCTCCACATTGCACGGTGCAATTCTGAAATTTTTAGCTTTTTCCTGTTAATCCTAGCATGATAAAGAAGATTCAAAGAGAGTGAGATGCCAGCTCCTTTCATTCAGTCAGTAGCTTCAAACATTTCTGGTATATGAAAAACATGTTTTTCAATGGCAAAAATCAATGAATATTGTAAATGCACAAACAGTAATATCTCCACATTGCACGGTGCAATTCTGAAATTTTTAGCTTTTTCCTGTTAATCCTAGCATGATAAAGAAGATTCAAAGAGAGTGAGATGCCAGCTCCTTTCATTCAGTCAGTAGCTTCAAACATTTCTGGTACAGTTTTTCAATGGCAAAAATCAATGAATATTGTAAATGCACAAACAGTAATATCTCCACATTGCACGGTGCAATTCTGAAATTTTTAGCTTTTTCCTGTTAATCCTAGCATGATAAAGAAGATTCAAAGAGAGTGAGATGCCAGCTCCTTTCATTCAGTCAGTAGCTTCAAACATTTCTGGTATATGAAAAACATGTTTTTCAATGGCAAAAATCAATGAATATTGTAAATGCACAAACAGTAATATCTCCACATTGCACGGTGCAATTCTGAAATTTTTAGCTTTTTCCTGTTAATCCTAGCATGATAAAGAAGATTCAAAGAGAGTGAGATGCCAGCTCCTTTCATTCAGTCAGTAGCTTCAAACATTTCTGGTATATGAAAAACATGTTTTTCAATGGCAAAAATCAATGAATATTGTAAATGCACAAACAGTAATATCTCCACATTGCACGGTGCAATTCTGAAATTTTTAGCTTTTTCCTGTTAATCCTAGCATGATAAAGAAGATTCAAAGAGAGTGAGATGCCAGCTCCTTTCATTCAGTCAGTAGCTTCAAACATTTCTGGTATATGAAAAACATGTTTTTCAATGGCAAAAATCAATGAATATTGTAAATGCACAAACAGTAATATCTCCACATTGCACGGTGCAATTCTGAAATTTTTAGCTTTTTCCTGTTAATCCTAGCATGATA
>NW_027369262.1:0-43914 GCF_046119375.1 Phyllobates terribilis
AAATGTTTGAAGCTACTGACTGAATGAAAGGAGCTGGCATCTCACTCTCTTTGAATCTTCTTTATCATGCTAGGATTAACAGGAAAAAGCTAAAAATTTCAGAATTGCACCGTGCAATGTGGAGATATTACTGTTTGTGCATTTACAATATTCATTGATTTTTGCCATTGAAAAACGTCCAGAAATGTTTGAAGCTACTGACTGAATGAAAGGAGCTGGCATCTCACTCTCTTTGAATCTTCTTTATCATGCTAGGATTAACAGGAAAAAGCTAAAAATTTCAGAATTGCACCGTGCAATGTGGAGATATTACTGTTTGTGCATTTACAATATTCATTGATTTTTGCCATTGAAAAACGTCCAGAAATGTTTGAAGCTACTGACTGAATGAAAGGAGCTGGCATCTCACTCTCTTTGAATCTTCTTTATCATGCTAGGATTAGCAGGAAAAAGCAAAAAATTTCAGAATTGCACCTTGCAATGTGGAGATATTACTGTTTGTGCATTTACAATATTCATTGATTTTTGCCATTGAAAAACGTCCAGAAATGTTTGAAGCTACTGACTGAATGAAAGGAGCTGGCATCTCACTCTCTTTGAATCTTCTTTATCATGCTAGGATTAACAGGAAAAAGCTAAAAATTTCAGAATTGCACCGTGCAATGTGGAGATATTACTGTTTGTGCATTTACAATATTCATTGATTTTTGCCATTGAAAAACATGTTTTATATACCAGAAATGTTTGAAGCTACTGACTGAATGAAAGGAGCTGGCATCTCACTCTCTTTGAATCTTCTTTATCATGCTAGGATTAACAGGAAAAAGCTAAAAATTTCAGAATTGCACCGTGCAATGTGGAGATATTACTGTTTGTGCATTTACAATATTCATTGATTTTTGCCATTGAAAAACATGTTTTTCATATACCAGAAATGTTTGAAGCTACTGACTGAATGAAAGGAGCTGGCATCTCACTCTCTTTGAATCTTCTTTATCATGCTAGGATTAGCAGGAAAAAGCAAAAAATTTCAGAATTGCACCGTGCAATGTGGAGATATTACTGTTTGTGCATTTACAATATTCATTGATTTTTGCCATTGAAAAACGTCCAGAAATGTTTGAAGCTACTGACTGAATGAAAGGAGCTGGCATCTCACTCTCTTTGAATCTTCTTTATCATGCTAGGATTAACAGGAAAAAGCTAAAAATTTCAGAATTGCACCGTGCAATGTGGAGATATTACTGTTTGTGCATTTACAATATTCATTGATTTTTGCCATTGAAAAACATGTTTTTCATATACCAGAAATGTTTGAAGCTACTGACTGAATGAAAGGAGCTGGCATCTCACTCTCTTTGAATCTTCTTTATCATGCTAGGATTAACAGGAAAAAGCTAAAAATTTCAGAATTGCACCGTGCAATGTGGAGATATTACTGTTTGTGCATTTACAATATTCATTGATTTTTGCCATTGAAAAACATGTTTTTCATATACCAGAAATGTTTGAAGCTACTGACTGAATGAAAGGAGCTGGCATCTCACTCTCTTTGAATCTTCTTTATCATGCTAGGATTAACAGGAAAAAGCTAAAAATTTCAGAATTGCACCGTGCAATGTGGAGATATTACTGTTTGTGCATTTACAATATTCATTGATTTTTGCCATTGAAAAACATGTTTTTCATATACCAGAAATGTTTGAAGCTACTGACTGAATGAAAGGAGCTGGCATCTCACTCTCTTTGAATCTTCTTTATCATGCTAGGATTAGCAGGAAAAAGCAAAAAATTTCAGAATTGCACCGTGCAATGTGGAGATATTACTGTTTGTGCATTTACAATATTCATTGATTTTTGCCATTGAAAAACGTCCAGAAATGTTTGAAGCTACTGACTGAATGAAAGGAGCTGGCATCTCACTCTCTTTGAATCTTCTTTATCATGCTAGGATTAACAGGAAAAAGCTAAAAATTTCAGAATTGCACCGTGCAATGTGGAGATATTACTGTTTGTGCATTTACAATATTCATTGATTTTTGCCATTGAAAAACATGTTTTTCATATACCAGAAATGTTTGAAGCTACTGACTGAATGAAAGGAGCTGGCATCTCACTCTCTTTGAATCTTCTTTATCATGCTAGGATTAACAGGAAAAAGCTAAAAATTTCAGAATTGCACCGTGCAATGTGGAGATATTACTGTTTGTGCATTTACAATATTCATTGATTTTTGCCATTGAAAAACATGTTTTTCATATACCAGAAATGTTTGAAGCTACTGACTGAATGAAAGGAGCTGGCATCTCACTCTCTTTGAATCTTCTTTATCATGCTAGGATTAACAGGAAAAAGCTAAAAATTTCAGAATTGCACCGTGCAATGTGGAGATATTACTGTTTGTGCATTTACAATATTCATTGATTTTTGCCATTGAAAAACGTCCAGAAATGTTTGAAGCTACTGACTGAATGAAAGGAGCTGGCATCTCACTCTCTTTGAATCTTCTTTATCATGCTAGGATTAACAGGAAAAAGCTAAAAATTTCAGAATTGCACCGTGCAATGTGGAGATATTACTGTTTGTGCATTTACAATATTCATTGATTTTTGCCATTGAAAAACATGTTTTTCATATACCAGAAATGTTTGAAGCTACTGACTGAATGAAAGGAGCTGGCATCTCACTCTCTTTGAATCTTCTTTATCATGCTAGGATTAACAGGAAAAAGCTAAAAATTTCAGAATTGCACCGTGCAATGTGGAGATATTACTGTTTGTGCATTTACAATATTCATTGATTTTTGCCATTGAAAAACATGTTTTTCATATACCAGAAATGTTTGAAGCTACTGACTGAATGAAAGGAGCTGGCATCTCACTCTCTTTGAATCTTCTTTATCATGCTAGGATTAACAGGAAAAAGCTAAAAATTTCAGAATTGCACCGTGCAATGTGGAGATATTACTGTTTGTGCATTTACAATATTCATTGATTTTTGCCATTGAAAAACATGTTTTTCATATACCAGAAATGTTTGAAGCTACTGACTGAATGAAAGGAGCTGGCATCTCACTCTCTTTGAATCTTCTTTATCATGCTAGGATTAGCAGGAAAAAGCAAAAAATTTCAGAATTGCACCGTGCAATGTGGAGATATTACTGTTTGTGCATTTACAATATTCATTGATTTTTGCCATTGAAAAATCATGATTTTTGCCATTGAAAAACGTCCAGAAATGTTTGAAGCTACTGACTGAATGAAAGGAGCTGGCATCTCACTCTCTTTGAATCTTCTTTATCATGCTAGGATTAACAGAAAAAGCTAAAAATTTCAGAATTGCACCGTGCAATGTGGAGATATTACTGTTTGTGCATTTACAAGATTCATTGATTTTTGCCATTGAAAAACAGTCCAGAAATGTTTGAAGCTACTGACTGAATGAAAGGAGCTGGCATCTCACTCTCTTTGAATCTTCTTTATCATGCTAGGATTAACAGGAAAAAGCTAAAAATTTCAGAATTGCACCGTGCAATGTGGAGATATTACTGTTTGTGCATTTACAATATTCATTGATTTTTGCCATTGAAAAACATGTTTTTCATATACCAGAAATGTTGAAGCTACTGACTGAATGAAAGGAGCTGGCATCTCACTCTCTTTGAATCTTCTTTATCATGCTAGGATTAACAGGAAAAAGCTAAAAATTTCAGAATTGCACCGTGCAATGTGGAGATATTACTGTTTGTGCATTTACAATATTCATTGATTTTTGCCATTGAAAAACATGTTTTTCATATACCAGAAATGTTTGAAGCTACTGACTGAATGAAAGGAGCTGGCATCTCACTCTCTTTGAATCTTCTTTATCATGCTAGGATTAACAGGAAAAAGCTAAAAATTTCAGAATGCACCGTGCAATGTGGAGATATTACTGTTTGTGCATTTACAATATTCATTGATTTTTGCCATTGAAAAACATGTTTTTCATATACCAGAAATGTTTGAAGCTACTGACTGAATGAAAGGAGCTGGCATCTCACTCTCTTTGAATCTTCTTTATCATGCTAGGATTAGCAGGAAAAAGCAAAAAATTTCAGAATTGCACCGTGCAATGTGGAGATATTACTGTTTGTGCATTTACAATATTCATTGATTTTTGCCATTGAAAAACGTCCAGAAATGTTGAGCTACTGACTGAATGAAAGGAGCTGGCATCTCACTCTCTTTGAATCTTCTTTATCATGCTAGGATTAACAGGAAAAAGCTAAAAATTTCAGAATTGCACCGTGCAATGTGGAGATATTACTGTTTGTGCATTTACAATATTCATTGATTTTTGCCATTGAAAACATGTTTTTCATATACCAGAAATGTTTGAAGCTACTGACTGAATGAAAGGAGCTGGCATCTCACTCTCTTTGAATCTTCTTTATCATGCTAGGGATTAACAGGAAAAGCTAAAAATTTCAGAATTGCACCGTGCAATGTGGAGATATTACTGTTTGTGCATTTACAATATTCATTGATTTTTGCCATTGAAAAACATGTTTTTTCATATACCAGAAATGTTTGAAGCTACTGACTGAATGAAAGGAGCTGGCATCTCACTCTCTTTGAATCTTCTTTATCATGCTAGGATTAACAGGAAAAAGCTAAAAATTTCAGAATTGCACCGTGCAATGTGGAGATATTACTGTTTGTGCATTTACAATATTCATTGATTTTTGCCATTGAAAAACGTCCAGAAATGTTTGAAGCTACTGACTGAATGAAAGGAGCTGGCATCTCACTCTCTTTGAATCTTCTTTATCATGCTAGGATTAACAGGAAAAAGCTAAAAATTTCAGAATTGCACCGTGCAATGTGGAGATATTACTGTTTGTGCATTTACAATATTCATTGATTTTTGCCATTGAAAACATGTTTTTCATATACCAGAAATGTTTGAAGCTACTGACTGATGAAAGGAGCTGGCATCTCACTCTCTTTGAATCTTCTTTATCATGCTAGGATTAACAGGAAAAAGCTAAAAATTTCAGAATTGCACCGTGCAATGTGGGAGATATTACTGTTTGTGCATTTACAATATTCATTGATTTTTGCCATTGAAAAACGTCCAGAATGTTTGAAGCTACTGACTGAATGAAAGGAGCTGGCATCTCACTCTCTTTGAATCTTCTTTATCATGCTAGGATTAACAGGAAAAAGCTAAAATTTCAGAATTGCACCGTGCAATGTGGAGATATTACTGTTTGTGCATTTACAATATTCATTGATTTTTGCCATTGAAAAACATGTTTTTCATATACCAGAAATGTTTGAAGCTACTGACTGAATGAAAGGAGCTGGCATCTCACTCTCTTTGAATCTTCTTTATCATGCTAGGATTAGCAGGAAAAAGCAAAAAATTTCAGAATTGCACCGTGCAATGTGGAGATATTACTGTTTGTGCATTTACAATATTCATTGATTTTTGCCATTGAAAAACGTCCAGAAATGTTTGAAGCTACTGACTGAATGAAAGGAGCTGGCATCTCACTCTCTTTGAATCTTCTTTATCATGCTAGGATTAACAGGAAAAAGCTAAAATTTCAGAATTGCACCGTGCAATGTGGAGATATTACTGTTTGTGCATTTACAATATTCATTGATTTTTGCCATTGAAAAACATGTTTTTCATATACCAGAAATGTTTGAAGCTACTGACTGAATGAAAGGAGCTGGCATCTCACTCTCTTTGAATCTTCTTTATCATGCTAGGATTAACAGGAAAAAGCTAAAAATTTCAGAATTGCACCGTGCAATGTGGAGATATTACTGTTTGTGCATTTACAATATTCATTGATTTTTGCCATTGAAAAACATGTTTTTCATATACCAGAAATGTTTGAAGCTACTGACTGAATGAAAGGAGCTGGCATCTCACTCTCTTTGAATCTTCTTTATCATGCTAGGATTAACAGGAAAAAGCTAAAAATTTCAGAATTGCACCGTGCAATGTGGAGATATTACTGTTTGTGCATTTACAATATTCATTGATTTTTGCCATTGAAAACATGTTTTTCATATACCAGAAATGTTGAAGCTACTGACTGAATGAAAGGAGCTGGCATCTCACTCTCTTTGAATCTTCTTTATCATGCTAGGATTAACAGGAAAAAGCTAAAAATTTCAGAATTGCACCGTGCAATGTGGAGATATTACTGTTTGTGCATTTACAATATTCATTGATTTTTGCCATTGAAAACATGTTTTTCATATACCAGAAATGTTTGAAGCTACTGACTGAATGAAAGGAGCTGGCATCTCACTCTCTTTGAATCTTCTTTATCATGCTAGGATTAGCAGGAAAAAGCAAAAAATTTCAGAATTGCACCGTGCAATGTGGAGATATTACTGTTTGTGCATTTACAATATTCATTGATTTTTGCCATTGAAAAACGTCCAGAAATGTTTGAAGCTACTGACTGAATGAAAGGAGCTGGGCATCTCACTCTCTTTGAATCTTCTTTATCATGCTAGGATTAACAGGAAAAAGCTAAAAATTTCAGAATTGCACCGTGCAATGTGGAGATATTACTGTTTGTGCATTTACAATATTCATTGATTTTTGCCATTGAAAAACGTCCAGAAATGTTTGAAGCTACTGACTGAATGAAAGGAGCTGGCATCTCACTCTCTTTGAATCTTCTTTATCATGCTAGGATTAGCAGGAAAAAGCAAAAAATTTCAGAATTGCACCGTGCAATGTGGAGATATTACTGTTTGTGCATTTACAATATTCATTGATTTTTGCCATTGAAAAACGTCCAGAAATGTTTGAAGCTACTGACTGAATGAAAGGAGCTGGCATCTCACTCTCTTTGAATCTTCTTTATCATGCTAGGATTACAGGAAAAAGCTAAAAATTTCAGAATTGCACCGTGCAATGTGGAGATATTACTGTTTGTGCATTTACAATATTCATTGATTTTTGCCATTGAAAAACATGTTTTTCATATACCAGAAATGTTTGAAGCTACTGACTGAATGAAAGGAGCTGGCATCTCACTCTCTTTGAATCTTCTTTATCATGCTAGGATTAACAGGAAAAAGCTAAAAATTTCAGAATTGCACCGTGCAATGTGGAGATATTACTGTTTGTGCATTTACAATATTCATTGATTTTTGCCATTGAAAAACATGTTTTTCATATACCAGAAATGTTTGAAGCTACTGACTGAATGAAAGGAGCTGGCATCTCACTCTCTTTGAATCTTCTTTATCATGCTAGGATTAACAGGAAAAAGCTAAAAATTTCAGAATTGCACCGTGCAATGTGGAGATATTACTGTTTGTGCATTTACAATATTCATTGATTTTTGCCATTGAAAAACGTCCAGAAATGTTTGAAGCTACTGACTGAATGAAAGGAGCTGGCATCTCACTCTCTTTGAATCTTCTTTATCATGCTAGGATTAACAGGAAAAAGCTAAAAATTTCAGAATTGCACCGTGCAATGTGGAGATATTACTCTTTGTGCATTTACAATATTCATTGATTTTTGCCATTGAAAAACGTTTTTCATATACCAGAATGTTTGAAGCTACTGACTGAATGAAAGGAGCTGGCATCTCACTCTCTTTGAATCTTCTTTATCATGCTAGGATTAACAGGAAAAAGCTAAAAATTTCAGAATTGCACCGTGCAATGTGGAGATATTACTGTTTGTGCATTTACAATATTCATTGATTTTTGCCATTGAAAAACGTCCAGAAATGTTTGAAGCTACTGACTGAATGAAAGGAGCTGGCATCTCACTCTCTTTGAAATCTTTTTTATCATGCTAGGATTAACAGGAAAAAGCTAAAAATTTCAGAATTGCACCGTGCAATGTGGAGATATTACTGTTTGTGCATTTACAATATTCATTGATTTTTGCCATTGAAAAACATGTTTTTCATATACCAGAAATGTTTGAAGCTACTGACTGAATGAAAGGAGCTGGCATCTCACTCTCTTTGAATCTTCTTTATCATGCTAGGATTAACAGGAAAAAGCTAAAAATTTCAGAATTGCACCGTGCAATGTGGAGATATTACTGTTTGTGCATTTACAATATTCATTGATTTTTGCCATTGAAAAACATGTTTTTCATATACCAGAAATGTTTGAAGCTACTGACTGAATGAAAGGAGCTGGCATCTCACTCTCTTTGAATCTTCTTTATCATGCTAGGATTAACAGGAAAAAGCTAAAAATTTCAGAATTGCACCGTGCAATGTGGAGATATTACTGTTTGTGCATTTACAATATTCATTGATTTTTGCCATTGAAAAACATGTTTTTCATATACCAGAAATGTTTGAAGCTACTGACTGAATGAAAGGAGCTGGCATCTCACTCTCTTTGAATCTTCTTTATCATGCTAGGATTAGCAGGAAAAAGCAAAAAATTTCAGAATTGCACCGTGCAATGTGGAGATATTACTGTTTGTGCATTTACAATATTCATTGATTTTTGCCATTGAAAAACGTCCAGAAATGTTTGAAGCTACTGACTGAATGAAAGGAGCTGGCATCTCACTCTCTTTGAATCTTCTTTATCATGCTAGGATTAACAGGAAAAAGCTAAAAATTTCAGAATTGCACCGTGCAATGTGGAGATATTACTGTTTGTGCATTTACAATATTCATTGATTTTTGCCATTGAAAAACATGTTTTTCATATACCAGAAATGTTTGAAGCTACTGACTGAATGAAAGGAGCTGGCATCTCACTCTCTTTGAATCTTCTTTATCATGCTAGGATTAACAGGAAAAAGCTAAAAATTTCAGAATTGCACCGTGCAATGTGGAGATATTACTGTTTGTGCATTTACAATATTCATTGATTTTTGCCATTGAAAAACATGTTTTTCATATACCAGAAATGTTTGAAGCTACTGACTGAATGAAAGGAGCTGGCATCTCACTCTCTTTGAATCTTCTTTATCATGCTAGGATTAACAGGAAAAAGCTAAAAATTTCAGAATTGCACCGTGCAATGTGGAGATATTACTGTTTGTGCATTTACAATATTCATTGATTTTTGCCATTGTAAAACATGTTTTTCATATACCAGAAATGTTTGAAGCTACTGACTGAATGAAAGGAGCTGGCATCTCACTCTCTTTGAATCTTCTTTATCATGCTAGGATTAACAGGAAAAAGCTAAAAATTTCAGAATTGAACCGTGCAATGTGGAGATATTACTGTTTGTGCATTTACAATATTCATTGATTTTTGCCATTGAAAAACGTCCAGAAATGTTTGAAGCTACTGACTGAATGAAAGGAGCTGGCATCTCACTCTCTTTGAATCTTCTTTATCATGCTAGGATTAACAGGAAAAAGCTAAAAATTTCAGAATTGCACCGTGCAATGTGGAGATATTACTGTTTGTGCATTTACAATATTCATTGATTTTTGCCATTGAAAAACATGTTTTTCATATACCAGAAATGTTTGAAGCTACTGACTGAATGAAAGGAGCTGGCATCTCACTCTCTTTGAATCTTCTTTATCATGCTAGGATTAACAGGAAAAAGCTAAAAATTTCAGAATTGCACCGTGCAATGTGGAGATATTACTGTTTGTGCATTTACAATATTCATTGATTTTTGCCATTGAAAAACATGTTTTTCATATACCAGAAATGTTTGAAGCTACTGACTGAATGAAAGGAGCTGGCATCTCACTCTCTTTGAATCTTCTTTATCATGCTAGGATTAACAGGAAAAAGCTAAAAATTTCAGAATTGCACCGTGCAATGTGGAGATATTACTGTTTGTGCATTTACAATATTCATTGATTTTTGCCATTGAAAAACGTCCAGAAATGTTTGAAGCTACTGACTGAATGAAAGGAGCTGGCATCTCACTCTCTTTGAATCTTCTTTATAATGCTAGGATTAGCAGGAAAAAGCAAAAAATTTCAGAATTGCACCGTGCAATGTGGAGATATTACTGTTTGTGCATTTACAATATTCATTGATTTTTGCCATTGAAAAACATGTTTTTCATATACCAGAAATGTTTGAAGCTACTGACTGAATGAAAGGAGCTGGCATCTCACTCTCTTTGAATCTTCTTTATCATGCTAGGATTAACAGGAAAAAGCTAAAAATTTCAGAATTGCACCATGCAATGTGGAGATATTACTGTTTGTGCATTTACAATATTCATTGATTTTTGCCATTGAAAAACGTCCAGAAATGTTTGAAGCTACTGACTGAATGAAAGGAGCTGGCATCTCACTGTCTTTGAATCTTCTTTATCATGCTAGGATTAACAGGAAAAAGCTAAAAATTTCAGAATTGCACCGTGCAATGTGGAGATATTACTGTTTGTGCATTTACAATATTCATTGATTTTTGCCATTGAAAAACATGTTTTTCATATACCAGAAATGTTTGAAGCTACTGACTGAATGAAAGGAGCTGGCATCTCACTCTCTTTGAATCTTCTTTATCATGCTAGGATTAACAGGAAAAAGCTAAAAATTTCAGAATTGCACCGTGCAATGTGGAGATATTACTGTTTGTGCATTTACAATATTCATTGATTTTTGCCATTGAAAAACATGTTTTTCATATACCAGAAATGTTTGAAGCTACTGACTGAATGAAAGGAGCTGGCATCTCACTCTCTTTGAATCTTCTTTATCATGCTAGGATTAACAGGAAAAAGCTAAAAATTTCAGAATTGCACCGTGCAATGTGGAGATATTACTGTTTGTGCATTTACAATATTCATTGATTTTTGCCATTGAAAAACATGTTTTTCATATACCAGAAATGTTTGAAGCTACTGACTGAATGAAAGGAGCTGGCATCTCACTCTCTTTGAATCTTCTTTATCATGCTAGGATTAACAGGAAAAAGCTAAAAATTTCAGAATTGCACCGTGCAATGTGGAGATATTACTGTTTGTGCATTTACAATATTCATTGATTTTTGCCATTGAAAAACGTCCAGAAATGTTTGAAGCTACTGACTGAATGAAAGGAGCTGGCATCTCACTCTCTTTGAATCTTCTTTATCATGCTAGGATTAACAGGAAAAAGCTAAAAATTTCAGAATTGCACCGTGCAATGTGGAGATATTACTGTTTGTGCATTTACAATATTCATTGATTTTTGCCATTGAAAAACATGTTTTTCATATACCAGAAATGTTTGAAGCTACTGACTGAATGAAAGGAGCTGGCATCTCACTCTCTTTGAATCTTCTTTATCATGCTAGGATTAACAGGAAAAAGCTAAAAATTTCAGAATTGCACCGTGCAATGTGGAGATATTACTGTTTGTGCATTTACAATATTCATTGATTTTTGCCATTGAAAAACGTCCAGAAATGTTTGAAGCTACTGACTGAATGAAAGGAGCTGGCATCTCACTCTCTTTGAATCTTCTTTATCATGCTAGGATTAGCAGGAAAAAGCAAAAAATTTCAGAATTGCACCGTGCAATGTGGAGATATTACTGTTTGTGCATTTACAATATTCATTGATTTTTGCCATTGAAAAACATGTTTTTCATATACCAGAAATGTTTGAAGCTACTGACTGAATGAAAGGAGCTGGCATCTCACTCTCTTTGAATCTTCTTTATCATGCTAGGATTAGCAGGAAAAAGCAAAAAATTTCAGAATTGCACCGTGCAATGTGGAGATATTACTGTTTGTGCATTTACAATATTCATTGATTTTTGCCATTGAAAAACATGTTTTTCATATACCAGAAATGTTTGAAGCTACTGACTGAATGAAAGGAGCTGGCATCTCACTCTCTTTGAATCTTCTTTATCATGCTAGGATTAACAGGAAAAAGCTAAAAATTTCAGAATTGCACCGTGCAATGTGGAGATATTACTGTTTGTGCATTTACAATATTCATTGATTTTTGCCATTGAAAAACATGTTTTTCATATACCAGAAATGTTTGAAGCTACTGACTGAATGAAAGGAGCTGGCATCTCACTCTCTTTGAATCTTCTTTATCATGCTAGGATTAACAGGAAAAAGCTAAAAATTTCAGAATTGCACCGTGCAATGTGGAGATATTACTGTTTGTGCATTTACAATATTCATTGATTTTTGCCATTGAAAAACATGTTTTTCATATACCAGAAATGTTTGAAGCTACTGACTGAATGAAAGGAGCTGGCATCTCACTCTCTTTGAATCTTCTTTATCATGCTAGGATTAACAGGAAAAAGCTAAAAATTTCAGAATTGCACCGTGCAATGTGGAGATATTACTGTTTGTGCATTTACAATATTCATTGATTTTTGCCATTGAAAAACATGTTTTTCATATACCAGAAATGTTTGAAGCTACTGACTGAATGAAAGGAGCTGGCATCTCACTCTCTTTGAATCTTCTTTATCATGCTAGGATTAACAGGAAAAAGCTAAAAATTTCAGAATTGCACCGTGCAATGTGGAGATATTACTGTTTGTGCATTTACAATATTCATTGATTTTTGCCATTGAAAAACGTCCAGAAATGTTTGAAGCTACTGACTGAATGAAAGGAGCTGGCATCTCACTCTCTTTGAATCTTCTTTATCATGCTAGGATTAGCAGGAAAAAGCAAAAAATTTCAGAATTGCACCGTGCAATGTGGAGAGATTACTGTTTGTGCATTTACAATATTCATTGATTTTTGCCATTGAAAAACATCCAGAAATGTTTGAAGCTACTGACTGAATGAAAGGAGCTGGCATCTCACTCTCTTTGAATCTTCTTTATCATGCTAGGATTAGCAGGAAAAAGCAAAAAATTTCAGAATTGCACCGTGCAATGTGGAGATATTACTGTTTGTGCATTTACAATATTCATTGATTTTTGCCATTGAAAAACATGTTTTTCATATACCAGAAATGTTTGAAGCTACTGACTGAATGAAAGGAGCTGGCATCTCACTCTCTTTGAATCTTCTTTATCATGCTAGGATTAACAGGAAAAAGCTAAAAATTTCAGAATTGCACCGTGCAATGTGGAGATATTACTGTTTGTGCATTTACAATATTCATTGATTTTTGCCATTGAAAAACATGTTTTTCATATACCAGAAATGTTTGAAGCTACTGACTGAATGAAAGGAGCTGGCATCTCACTCTCTTTGAATCTTCTTTATCATGCTAGGATTAGCAGGAAAAAGCAAAAAATTTCAGAATTGCACCGTGCAATGTGGAGATATTACTGTTTGTGCATTTACAATATTCATTGATTTTTGCCATTGAAAAACGTCCAGAAATGTTTGAAGCTACTGACTGAATGAAAGGAGCTGGCATCTCACTCTCTTTGAATCTTCTTTATCATGCTAGGATTAACAGGAAAAAGCTAAAAATTTCAGAATTGCACCGTGCAATGTGGAGATATTACTGTTTGTGCATTTACAATATTCATTGATTTTTGCCATTGAAAAACATGTTTTTCATATACCAGAAATGTTTGAAGCTACTGACTGAATGAAAGGAGCTGGCATCTCACTCTCTTTGAATCTTCTTTATCATGCTAGGATTAACAGGAAAAAGCTAAAAATTTCAGAATTGCACCGTGCAATGTGGAGATATTACTGTTTGTGCATTTACAATATTCATTGATTTTTGCCATTGAAAAACATGTTTTTCATATACCAGAAATGTTTGAAGCTACTGACTGAATGAAAGGAGCTGGCATCTCACTCTCTTTGAATCTTCTTTATCATGCTAGGATTAACAGGAAAAAGCTAAAAATTTCAGAATTGCACCGTGCAATGTGGAGATATTACTGTTTGTGCATTTACAATATTCATTGATTTTTGCCATTGAAAAACGTCCAGAAATGTTTGAAGCTACTGACTGAATGAAAGGAGCTGGCATCTCACTCTCTTTGAATCTTCTTTATCATGCTAGGATTAACAGGAAAAAGCTAAAAATTTCAGAATTGCACCGTGCAATGTGGAGATATTACTGTTTGTGCATTTACAATATTCATTGATTTTTGCCATTGAAAAACATGTTTTTCATATACCAGAAATGTTTGAAGCTACTGACTGAATGAAAGGAGCTGGCATCTCACTCTCTTTGAATCTTCTTTATCATGCTAGGATTAACAGGAAAAAGCTAAAAATTTCAGAATTGCACCGTGCAATGTGGAGATATTACTGTTTGTGCATTTACAATATTCATTGATTTTTGCCATTGAAAAACATGTTTTTCATATACCAGAAATGTTTGAAGCTACTGACTGAATGAAAGGAGCTGGCATCTCACTCTCTTTGAATCTTCTTTATCATGCTAGGATTAACAGGAAAAAGCTAAAAATTTCAGAATTGCACCGTGCAATGTGGAGATATTACTGTTTGTGCATTTACAATATTCATTGATTTTTGCCATTGAAAAACATGTTTTTCATATACCAGAAATGTTTGAAGCTACTGACTGAATGAAAGGAGCTGGCATCTCACTCTCTTTGAATCTTCTTTATCATGCTAGGATTAACAGGAAAAAGCTAAAAATTTCAGAATTGCACCGTGCAATGTGGAGATATTACTGTTTGTGCATTTACAATATTCATTGATTTTTGCCATTGAAAAACGTCCAGAAATGTTTGAAGCTACTGACTGAATGAAAGGAGCTGGCATCTCACTCTCTTTGAATCTTCTTTATCATGCTAGGATTAACAGGAAAAAGCTAAAAATTTCAGAATTGCACCGTGCAATGTGGAGATATTACTGTTTGTGCATTTACAATATTCATTGATTTTTGCCATTGAAAAACATGTTTTTCATATACCAGAAATGTTTGAAGCTACTGACTGAATGAAAGGAGCTGGCATCTCACTCTCTGAATCTTCTTTATCATGCTAGGATTAACAGGAAAAAGCTAAAAATTTCAGAATTGCACCGTGCAATGTGGAGATATTACTGTTTGTGCATTTACAATATTCATTGATTTTTGCCATTGAAAAACGTCCAGAAATGTTTGAAGCTACTGACTGAATGAAAGGAGCTGGCATCTCACTCTCTTTGAATCTTCTTTATCATGCTAGGATTAGCAGGAAAAAGCAAAAAATTTCAGAATTGCACCGTGCAATGTGGAGATATTACTGTTTGTGCATTTACAATATTCATTGATTTTTGCCATTGAAAAACATGTTTTTCATATACCAGAAATGTTTGAAGCTACTGACTGAATGAAAGGAGCTGGCATCTCACTCTCTTTGAATCTTCTTTATCATGCTAGGATTAGCAGGAAAAAGCAAAAAATTTCAGAATTGCACCGTGCAATGTGGAGATATTACTGTTTGTGCATTTACAATATTCATTGATTTTTGCCATTGAAAAACATGTTTTTCATATACCAGAAATGTTTGAAGCTACTGACTGAATGAAAGGAGCTGGCATCTCACTCTCTTTGAATCTTCTTTATCATGCTAGGATTAACAGGAAAAAGCTAAAAATTTCAGAATTGCACCGTGCAATGTGGAGATATTACTGTTTGTGCATTTACAATATTCATTGATTTTTGCCATTGAAAAACATGTTTTTCATATACCAGAAATGTTTGAAGCTACTGACTGAATGAAAGGAGCTGGCATCTCACTCTCTTTGAATCTTCTTTATCATGCTAGGATTAACAGGAAAAAGCTAAAAATTTCAGAATTGCACCGTGCAATGTGGAGATATTACTGTTTGTGCATTTACAATATTCATTGATTTTTGCCATTGAAAAACATGTTTTTCATATACCAGAAATGTTTGAAGCTACTGACTGAATGAAAGGAGCTGGCATCTCACTCTCTTTGAATCTTCTTTATCATGCTAGGATTAACAGGAAAAAGCTAAAAATTTCAGAATTGCACCGTGCAATGTGGAGATATTACTGTTTGTGCATTTACAATATTCATTGATTTTTGCCATTGAAAAACATGTTTTTCATATACCAGAAATGTTTGAAGCTACTGACTGAATGAAAGGAGCTGGCATCTCACTCTCTTTGAATCTTCTTTATCATGCTAGGATTAACAGGAAAAAGCTAAAAATTTCAGAATTGCACCGTGCAATGTGGAG
Source organism: Phyllobates terribilis (assembly GCF_046119375.1). Taxonomy (NCBI): domain Eukaryota; kingdom Metazoa; phylum Chordata; class Amphibia; order Anura; family Dendrobatidae; genus Phyllobates; species Phyllobates terribilis. Next base: position 16,079 of record NW_027369262.1, read on the forward strand.
ATATTACTGTTTGTGCATTTACAATATTCATTGATTTTTGCCATTGAAAAATGTCCAGAAATGTTTGAAGCTACTGACTGAATGAAAGGAGCTGGCATCTCACTCTCTTTGAATCTTCTTTATCATGCTAGGATTAGCAGGAAAAAGCAAAAAATTTCAGAATTGCACCGTGCAATGTGGAGATATTACTGTTTGGGCATTTACAATATTCATTGATTTTTGCCATTGAAAAACGTCCAGAAATGTTTGAAGCTACTGACTGAATGAAAGGAGCTGGCATCTCACTCTCTTTGAATCTTCTTTATCATGCTAGGATTAGCAGGAAAAAGCAAAAAATTTCAGAATTGCACCGTGCAATGTGGAGATATTACTGTTTGTGCATTTACAATATTCATTGATTTTTGCCATTGAAAAACATGTTTTTCATATACCAGAAATGTTTGAAGCTACTGACTGAATGAAAGGAGCTGGCATCTCACTCTCTTTGAATCTTCTTTATCATGCTAGGATTAACAGGAAAAAGCTAAAAATTTCAGAATTGCACCGTGCAATGTGGAGATATTACTGTTTGTGCATTTACAATATTCATTGATTTTTGCCATTGAAAAACATGTTTTTCATATACCAGAAATGTTTGAAGCTACTGACTGAATGAAAGGAGCTGGCATCTCACTCTCTTTGAATCTTCTTTATCATGCTAGGATTAGCAGGAAAAAGCAAAAAATTTCAGAATTGCACCGTGCAATGTGGAGATATTACTGTTTGTGCATTTACAATATTCATTGATTTTTGCCATTGAAAAACGTCCAGAAATGTTTGAAGCTACTGACTGAATGAAAGGAGCTGGCATCTCACTCTCTTTGAATCTTCTTTATCATGCTAGGATTAACAGGAAAAAGCTAAAAATTTCAGAATTGCACCGTGCAATGTGGAGATATTACTGTTTGTGCATTTACAATATTCATTGATTTTTGCCATTGAAAAACATGTTTTTCATATACCAGAAATGTTTGAAGCTACTGACTGAATGAAAGGAGCTGGCATCTCACTCTCTTTGAATCTTCTTTATCATGCTAGGATTAACAGGAAAAAGCTAAAAATTTCAGAATTGCACCGTGCAATGTGGAGATATTACTGTTTGTGCATTTACAATATTCATTGATTTTTGCCATTGAAAAACATGTTTTTCATATACCAGAAATGTTTGAAGCTACTGACTGAATGAAAGGAGCTGGCATCTCACTCTCTTTGAATCTTCTTTATCATGCTAGGATTAACAGGAAAAAGCTAAAAATTTCAGAATTGCACCGTGCAATGTGGAGATATTACTGTTTGTGCATTTACAATATTCATTGATTTTTGCCATTGAAAAACGTCCAGAAATGTTTGAAGCTACTGACTGAATGAAAGGAGCTGGCATCTCACTCTCTTTGAATCTTCTTTATCATGCTAGGATTAACAGGAAAAAGCTAAAAATTTCAGAATTGCACCGTGCAATGTGGAGATATTACTGTTTGTGCATTTACAATATTCATTGATTTTTGCCATTGAAAAACGTCCAGAAATGTTTGAAGCTACTGACTGAATGAAAGGAGCTGGCATCTCACTCTCTTTGAATCTTCTTTATCATGCTAGGATTAACAGGAAAAAGCTAAAAATTTCAGAATTGCACCGTGCAATGTGGAGATATTACTGTTTGTGCATTTACAATATTCATTGATTTTTGCCATTGAAAAACATGTTTTTCATATACCAGAAATGTTTGAAGCTACTGACTGAATGAAAGGAGCTGGCATCTCACTCTCTTTGAATCTTCTTTATCATGCTAGGATTAACAGGAAAAAGCTAAAAATTTCAGAATTGCACCGTGCAATGTGGAGATATTACTGTTTGTGCATTTACAATATTCATTGATTTTTGCCATTGAAAAACATGTTTTTCATATACCAGAAATGTTTGAAGCTACTGACTGAATGAAAGGAGCTGGCATCTCACTCTCTTTGAATCTTCTTTATCATGCTAGGATTAACAGGAAAAAGCAAAAAATTTCAGAATTGCACCGTGCAATGTGGAGATATTACTGTTTGTGCATTTACAATATTCATTGATTTTTGCCATTGAAAAACATGTTTTTCATATACCAGAAATGTTTGAAGCTACTGACTGAATGAAAGGAGCTGGCATCTCACTCTCTTTGAATCTTCTTTATCATGCTAGGATTAGCAGGAAAAAGCTAAAAATTTCAGAATTGCACCGTGCAATGTGGAGATATTACTGTTTGTGCATTTACAATATTCATTGATTTTTGCCATTGAAAAACGTCCAGAAATGTTTGAAGCTACTGACTGAATGAAAGGAGCTGGCATCTCACTCTCTTTGAATCTTCTTTATCATGCTAGGATTAACAGGAAAAAGCTAAAAATTTCAGAATTGCACCGTGCAATGTGGAGATATTACTGTTTGTGCATTTACAATATTCATTGATTTTTGCCATTGAAAAACGTCCAGAAATGTTTGAAGCTACTGACTGAATGAAAGGAGCTGGCATCTCACTCTCTTTGAATCTTCTTTATCATGCTAGGATTAGCAGGAAAAAGCAAAAAATTTCAGAATTGCACCGTGCAATGTGGAGATATTACTGTTTGTGCATTTACAATATTCATTGATTTTTGCCATTGAAAAACGTCCAGAAATGTTTGAAGCTACTGACTGAATGAAAGGAGCTGGCATCTCACTCTCTTTGAATCTTCTTTATCATGCTAGGATTAACAGGAAAAAGCTAAAAATTTCAGAATTGCACCGTGCAATGTGGAGATATTACTGTTTGTGCATTTACAATATTCATTGATTTTTGCCATTGAAAAACGTCCAGAAATGTTTGAAGCTACTGACTGAATGAAAGGAGCTGGCATCTCACTCTCTTTGAATCTTCTTTATCATGCTAGGATTAACAGGAAAAAGCTAAAAATTTCAGAATTGCACCGTGCAATGTGGAGATATTACTGTTTGTGCATTTACAATATTCATTGATTTTTGCCATTGAAAAACATGTTTTTCATATACCAGAAATGTTTGAAGCTACTGACTGAATGAAAGGAGCTGGCATCTCACTCTCTTTGAATCTTCTTTATCATGCTAGGATTAACAGGAAAAAGCTAAAAATTTCAGAATTGCACCGTGCAATGTGGAGATATTACTGTTTGTGCATTTACAATATTCATTGATTTTTGCCATTGAAAAACGTCCAGAAATGTTTGAAGCTACTGACTGAATGAAAGGAGCTGGCATCTCACTCTCTTTGAATCTTCTTTATCATGCTAGGATTAGCAGGAAAAAGCAAAAAATTTCAGAATTGCACCGTGCAATGTGGAGATATTACTGTTTGTGCATTTACAATATTCATTGATTTTTGCCATTGAAAAACATGTTTTTCATATACCAGAAATGTTTGAAGCTACTGACTGAATGAAAGGAGCTGGCATCTCACTCTCTTTGAATCTTCTTTATCATGCTAGGATTAACAGGAAAAAGCTAAAAATTTCAGAATTGCACCGTGCAATGTGGAGATATTACTGTTTGTGCATTTACAATATTCATTGATTTTTGCCATTGAAAAACATGTTTTTCATATACCAGAAATGTTTGAAGCTACTGACTGAATGAAAGGAGCTGGCATCTCACTCTCTTTGAATCTTTTTTATCATGCTAGGATTAACAGGAAAAAGCTAAAAATTTCAGAATTGCACCGTGCAATGTGGAGATATTACTGTTTGTGCATTTACAATATTCATTGATTTTTGCCATTGAAAAACATGTTTTTCATATACCAGAAATGTTTGAAGCTACTGACTGAATGAAAGGAGCTGGCATCTCACTCTCTTTGAATCTTCTTTATCATGCTAGGATTAACAGGAAAAAGCTAAAAATTTCAGAATTGCACCGTGCAATGTGGAGATATTACTGTTTGTGCATTTACAATATTCATTGATTTTTGCCATTGAAAAACATGTTTTTCATATACCAGAAATGTTTGAAGCTACTGACTGAATGAAAGGAGCTGGCATCTCACTCTCTTTGAATCTTCTTTATCATGCTAGGATTAGCAGGAAAAAGCTAAAAATTTCAGAATTGCACCGTGCAATGTGGAGATATTACTGTTTGTGCATTTACAATATTCATTGATTTTTGCCATTGAAAAACGTCCAGAAATGTTTGAAGCTACTGACTGAATGAAAGGAGCTGGCATCTCACTCTCTTTGAATCTTCTTTATCATGCTAGGATTAACAGGAAAAAGCTAAAAATTTCAGAATTGCACCGTGCAATGTGGAGATATTACTGTTTGTGCATTTACAATATTCATTGATTTTTGCCATTGAAAAACGTCCAGAAATGTTTGAAGCTACTGACTGAATGAAAGGAGCTGGCATCTCACTCTCTTTGAATCTTCTTTATCATGCTAGGATTAGCAGGAAAAAGCAAAAAATTTCAGAATTGCACCGTGCAATGTGGAGATATTACTGTTTGTGCATTTACAATATTCATTGATTTTTGCCATTGAAAAACGTCCAGAAATGTTTGAAGCTACTGACTGAATGAAAGGAGCTGGCATCTCACTCTCTTTGAATCTTCTTTATCATGCTAGGATTAACAGGAAAAAGCTAAAAATTTCAGAATTGCACCGTGCAATGTGGAGATATTACTGTTTGTGCATTTACAATATTCATTGATTTTTGCCATTGAAAAACGTCCAGAAATGTTTGAAGCTACTGACTGAATGAAAGGAGCTGGCATCTCACTCTCTTTGAATCTTCTTTATCATGCTAGGATTAACAGGAAAAAGCTAAAAATTTCAGAATTGCACCGTGCAATGTGGAGATATTACTGTTTGTGCATTTACAATATTCATTGATTTTTGCCATTGAAAAACATGTTTTTCATATACCAGAAATGTTTGAAGCTACTGACTGAATGAAAGGAGCTGGCATCTCACTCTCTTTGAATCTTCTTTATCATGCTAGGATTAACAGGAAAAAGCTAAAAATTTCAGAATTGCACCGTGCAATGTGGAGATATTACTGTTTGTGCATTTACAATATTCATTGATTTTTGCCATTGAAAAACGTCCAGAAATGTTTGAAGCTACTGACTGAATGAAAGGAGCTGGCATCTCACTCTCTTTGAATCTTCTTTATCATGCTAGGATTAGCAGGAAAAAGCAAAAAATTTCAGAATTGCACCGTGCAATGTGGAGATATTACTGTTTGTGCATTTACAATATTCATTGATTTTTGCCATTGAAAAACATGTTTTTCATATACCAGAAATGTTTGAAGCTACTGACTGAATGAAAGGAGCTGGCATCTCACTCTCTTTGAATCTTCTTTATCATGCTAGGATTAACAGGAAAAAGCTAAAAATTTCAGAATTGCACCGTGCAATGTGGAGATATTACTGTTTGTGCATTTACAATATTCATTGATTTTTGCCATTGAAAAACGTCCAGAAATGTTTGAAGCTACTGACTGAATGAAAGGAGCTGGCATCTCACTCTCTTTGAATCTTCTTTATCATGCTAGGATTAGCAGGAAAAAGCTAAAAATTTCAGAAATGCACCGTGCAATGTGGAGATATTACTGTTTGTGCATTTACAATATTCATTGATTTTTGCCATTGAAAAACATGTTTTTCATATACCAGAAATGTTTGAAGCTACTGACTGAATGAAAGGAGCTGGCATCTCACTCTCTTTGAATCTTCTTTATCATGCTAGGATTAACAGGAAAAAGCTAAAAATTTCAGAATTGCACCGTGCAATGTGGAGATATTACTGTTTGTGCATTTACAATATTCATTGATTTTTGCCATTGAAAAACGTCCAGAAATGTTTGAAGCTACTGACTGAATGAAAGGAGCTGGCATCTCACTCTCTTTGAATCTTCTTTATCATGCTAGGATTAGCAGGAAAAAGCAAAAAATTTCAGAATTGCACCGTGCAATGTGGAGATATTACTGTTTGTGCATTTACAATATTCATTGATTTTTGCCATTGAAAAACATGTTTTTCATATACCAGAAATGTTTGAAGCTACTGACTGAATGAAAGGAGCTGGCATCTCACTCTCTTTGAATCTTCTTTATCATGCTAGGATTAACAGGAAAAAGCTAAAAATTTCAGAATTGCACCGTGCAATGTGGAGATATTACTGTTTGTGCATTTACAATATTCATTGATTTTTGCCATTGAAAAACGTCCAGAAATGTTTGAAGCTACTGACTGAATGAAAGGAGCTGGCATCTCACTCTCTTTGAATCTTCTTTATCATGCTAGGATTAGCAGGAAAAAGCAAAAAATTTCAGAATTGCACCTTGCAATGTGGAGATATTACTGTTTGTGCATTTACAATATTCATTGATTTTTGCCATTGAAAAACGTCCAGAAATGTTTGAAGCTACTGACTGAATGAAAGGAGCTGGCATCTCACTCTCTTTGAATCTTCTTTATCATGCTAGGATTAACAGGAAAAAGCTAAAAATTTCAGAATTGCACCGTGCAATGTGGAGATATTACTGTTTGTGCATTTACAATATTCATTGATTTTTGCCATTGAAAAACATGTTTTTCATAAACCAGAAATGTTTGAAGCTACTGACTGAATGAAAGGAGCTGGCATCTCACTCTCTTTGAATCTTCTTTATCATGCTAGGATTAACAGGAAAAAGCTAAAAATTTCAGAATTGCACCTTGCAATGTGGAGATATTACTGTTTGTGCATTTACAATATTCATTGATTTTTGCCATTGAAAAACGTCCAGAAATGTTTGAAGCTACTGACTGAATGAAAGGAGCTGGCATCTCACTCTCTTTGAATCTTCTTTATCATGCTAGGATTAGCAGGAAAAAGCAAAAAATTTCAGAATTGCACCGTGCAATGTGGAGATATTACTGTTTGTGCATTTACAATATTCATTGATTTTTGCCATTGAAAAACGTCCAGAAATGTTTGAAGCTACTGACTGAATGAAAGGAGCTGGCATCTCACTCTCTTTGAATCTTCTTTATCATGCTAGGATTAACAGGAAAAAGCTAAAAATTTCAGAATTGCACCGTGCAATGTGGAGATATTACTGTTTGTGCATTTACAATATTCATTGATTTTTGCCATTGAAAAACGTCCAGAAATGTTTGAAGCTACTGACTGAATGAAAGGAGCTGGCATCTCACTCTCTTTGAATCTTCTTTATCATGCTAGGATTAGCAGGAAAAAGCAAAAAATTTCAGAATTGCACCGTGCAATGTGGAGATATTACTGTTTGTGCATTTACAATATTCATTGATTTTTGCCATTGAAAAACGTCCAGAAATGTTTGAAGCTACTGACTGAATGAAAGGAGCTGGCATCTCACTCTCTTTGAATCTTCTTTATCATGCTAGGATTAGCAGGAAAAAGCAAAAAATTTCAGAATTGCACCGTGCAATGTGGAGATATTACTGTTTGTGCATTTACAATATTCATTGATTTTTGCCATTGAAAAACATGTTTTTCATATACCAGAAATGTTTGAAGCTACTGACTGAATGAAAGGAGCTGGCATCTCACTCTCTTTGAATCTTCTTTATCATGCTAGGATTAACAGGAAAAAGCTAAAAATTTCAGAATTGCACCGTGCAATGTGGAGATATTACTGTTTGTGCATTTACAATATTCATTGATTTTTGCCATTGAAAAACATGTTTTTCATATACCAGAAATGTTTGAAGCTACTGACTGAATGAAAGGAGCTGGCATCTCACTCTCTTTGAATCTTCTTTATCATGCTAGGATTAACAGGAAAAAGCTAAAAATTTCAGAATTGCACCGTGCAATGTGGAGATATTACTGTTTGTGCATTTACAATATTCATTGATTTTTGCCATTGAAAAACATGTTTTTCATATACCAGAAATGTTTGAAGCTACTGACTGAATGAAAGGAGCTGGCATCTCACTCTCTTTGAATCTTCTTTATCATGCTAGGATTAACAGGAAAAAGCTAAAAATTTCAGAATTGCACCGTGCAATGTGGAGATATTACTGTTTGTGCATTTACAATATTCATTGATTTTTGCCATTGAAAAACGTCCAGAAATGTTTGAAGCTACTGACTGAATGAAAGGAGCTGGCATCTCACTCTCTTTGAATCTTCTTTATCATGCTAGGATTAGCAGGAAAAAGCAAAAAATTTCAGAATTGCACCGTGCAATGTGGAGATATTACTGTTTGTGCATTTACAATATTCATTGATTTTTGCCATTGAAAAACATGTTTTTCATATACCAGAAATGTTTGAAGCTACTGACTGAATGAAAGGAGCTGGCATCTCACTCTCTTTGAATCTTCTTTATCATGCTAGGATTAACAGGAAAAAGCTAAAAATTTCAGAATTGCACCGTGCAATGTGGAGATATTACTGTTTGTGCATTTACAATATTCATTGATTTTTGCCATTGAAAAACGTCCAGAAATGTTTGAAGCTACTGACTGAATGAAAGGAGCTGGCATCTCACTCTCTTTGAATCTTCTTTATCATGCTCGGATTAGCAGGAAAAAGCAAAAAATTTCAGAATTGCACCTTGCAATGTGGAGATATTACTGTTTGTGCATTTACAATATTCATTGATTTTTGCCATTGAAAAACGTCCAGAAATGTTTGAAGCTACTGACTGAATGAAAGGAGCTGGCATCTCACTCTCTTTGAATCTTCTTTATCATGCTAGGATTAACAGGAAAAAGCTAAAAATTTCAGAATTGCACCGTGCAATGTGGAGATATTACTGTTTGTGCATTTACAATATTCATTGATTTTTGCCATTGAAAAACATGTTTTTCATATACCAGAAATGTTTGAAGCTACTGACTGAATGAAAGGAGCTGGCATCTCACTCTCTTTGAATCTTCTTTATCATGCTAGGATTAACAGGAAAAAGCTAAAAATTTCAGAATTGCACCTTGCAATGTGGAGATATTACTGTTTGTGCATTTACAATATTCATTGATTTTTGCCATTGAAAAACGTCCAGAAATGTTTGAAGCTACTGACTGAATGAAAGGAGCTGGCATCTCACTCTCTTTGAATCTTCTTTATCATGCTAGGATTAGCAGGAAAAAGCAAAAAATTTCAGAATTGCACCGTGCAATGTGGAGATATTACTGTTTGTGCATTTACAATATTCATTGATTTTTGCCATTGAAAAACGTCCAGAAATGTTTGAAGCTACTGACTGAATGAAAGGAGCTGGCATCTCACTCTCTTTGAATCTTCTTTATCATGCTAGGATTAACAGGAAAAAGCAAAAAATTTCAGAATTGCACCGTGCAATGTGGAGATATTACTGTTTGTGCATTTACAATATTCATTGATTTTTGCCATTGAAAAACATGTTTTTCATATACCAGAAATGTTTGAAGCTACTGACTGAATGAAAGGAGCTGGCATCTCACTCTCTTTGAATCTTCTTTATCATGCTAGGATTAACAGGAAAAAGCTAAAAATTTCAGAATTGCACCGTGCAATGTGGAGATATTACTGTTTGTGCATTTACAATATTCATTGATTTTTGCCATTGAAAAACATGTTTTTCATATACCAGAAATGTTTGAAGCTACTGACTGAATGAAAGGAGCTGGCATCTCATTCTCTTTGAATCTTCTTTATCATGCTAGGATTAACAGGAAAAAGCAAAAAATTTCAGAATTGCACCGTGCAATGTGGAGATATTACTGTTTGTGCATTTACAATATTCATTGATTTTTGCCATTGAAAAACATGTTTTTCATATACCAGAAATGTTTGAAGCTACTGACTGAATGAAAGGAGCTGGCATCTCACTCTCTTTGAATCTTCTTTATCATGCTAGGATTAACAGGAAAAAGCTAAAAATTTCAGAATTGCACCGTGCAATGTGGAGATATTACTGTTTGTGCATTTACAATATTCATTGATTTTTGCCATTGAAAAACATGTTTTTCATATACCAGAAATGTTTGAAGCTACTGACTGAATGAAAGGAGCTGGCATCTCACTCTCTTTGAATCTTCTTTATCATGCTAGGATTAACAGGAAAAAGCTAAAAATTTCAGAATTGCACCGTGCAATGTGGAGATATTACTGTTTGTGCATTTACAATATTCATTGATTTTTGCCATTGAAAAACATGTTTTTCATATACCAGAAATGTTTGAAGCTACTGACTGAATGAAAGGAGCTGGCATCTCACTCTCTTTGAATCTTCTTTATCATGCTAGGATTAGCAGGAAAAAGCAAAAATTTCAGAATTGCACCGTGCAATGTGGAGATATTACTGTTTGTGCATTTACAATATTCATTGATTTTTGCCATTGAAAAACATGTTTTTCATATACCAGAAATGTTTGAAGCTACTGACTGAATGAAAGGAGCTGGCATCTCACTCTCTTTGAATCTTCTTTATCATGCTAGGATTAACAGGAAAAAGCTAAAAATTTCAGAATTGCACCGTGCAATGTGGAGATATTACTGTTTGTGCATTTACAATATTCATTGATTTTTGCCATTGAAAAACATGTTTTTCATATACCAGAAATGTTTGAAGCTACTGACTGAATGAAAGGAGCTGGCATCTCACTCTCTTTGAATCTTCTTTATCATGCTAGGATTAACAGGAAAAAGCTAAAAATTTCAGAATTGCACCGTGCAATGTGGAGATATTACTGTTTGTGCATTTACAATATTCATTGATTTTTGCCATTGAAAAACATGTTTTTCATATACCAGAAATGTTTGAAGCTACTGACTGAATGAAAGGAGCTGGCATCTCACTCTCTTTGAATCTTCTTTATCATGCTAGGATTAACAGGAAAAAGCTAAAAATTTCAGAATTGCACCGTGCAATGTGGAGATATTACTGTTTGTGCATTTACAATATTCATTGATTTTTGCCATTGAAAACGTTTTTTCATACCAGAAATGTTTGAAGCTACTGACTGAATGAAAGGAGCTGGCATCTCACTCTCTTTGAATCTTCTTTATCATGCTAGGATTAGCAGGAAAAAGCAAAAAATTTCAGAATTGCACCGTGCAATGTGGAGATATTACTGTTTGTGCATTTACAATATTCATTGATTTTTGCCATTGAAAAACATGTTTTTCATATACCAGAAATGTTTGAAGCTACTGACTGAATGAAAGGAGCTGGCATCTCACTCTCTTTGAATCTTCTTTATCATGCTAGGATTAACAGGAAAAAGCTAAAAATTTCAGAATTGCACCGTGCAATGTGGAGATATTACTGTTTGTGCATTTACAATATTCATTGATTTTTGCCATTGAAAAACATGTTTTTCATATACCAGAAATGTTTGAAGCTACTGACTGAATGAAAGGAGCTGGCATCTCACTCTCTTTGAATCTTCTTTATCATGCTAGGATTAACAGGAAAAAGCTAAAAATTTCAGAATTGCACCGTGCAATGTGGAGATATTACTGTTTGTGCATTTACAATATTCATTGATTTTTGCCATTGAAAACATGTTTTTCATATACCAGAAATGTTTGAAGCTACTGACTGAATGAAAGGAGCTGGCATCTCACTCTCTTTGAATCTTCTTTATCATGCTAGGATTAACAGGAAAAAGCTAAAAATTTCAGAATTGCACCGTGCAATGTGGAGATATTACTGTTTGTGCATTTACAATATTCATTGATTTTTGCCATTGAAAAACATGTTTTTCATATACCAGAAATGTTTGAAGCTACTGACTGAATGAAAGGAGCTGGCATCTCACTCTCTTTGAATCTTCTTTATCATGCTAGGATTAGCAGGAAAAAGCAAAAAATTTCAGAATTGCACCGTGCAATGTGGAGATATTACTGTTTGTGCATTTACAATATTCATTGATTTTTGCCATTGAAAAACATGTTTTTCATATACCAGAAATGTTTGAAGCTACTGACTGAATGAAAGGAGCTGGCATCTCACTCTCTTTGAATCTTCTTTATCATGCTAGGATTAACAGGAAAAAGCTAAAAATTTCAGAATTGCACCGTGCAATGTGGAGATATTACTGTTTGTGCATTTACAATATTCATTGATTTTTGCCATTGAAAAACATGTTTTTCATATACCAGAAATGTTTGAAGCTACTGACTGAATGAAAGGAGCTGGCATCTCACTCTCTTTGAATCTTCTTTATCATGCTAGGATTAACAGGAAAAAGCTAAAAATTTCAGAATTGCACCGTGCAATGTGGAGATATTACTGTTTGTGCATTTACAATATTCATTGATTTTTGCCATTGAAAAACATGTTTTTCATATACCAGAAATGTTTGAAGCTACTGACTGAATGAAAGGAGCTGGCATCTCACTCTCTTTGAATCTTCTTTATCATGCTAGGATTAACAGGAAAAAGCTAAAAATTTCAGAATTGCACGGTGCAATGTGGAGATATTACTGTTTGTGCATTTACAATATTCATTGATTTTTGCCATTGAAAAACATGTTTTTCATATACCAGAAATGTTTGAAGCTACTGACTGAATGAAAGGAGCTGGCATCTCACTCTCTTTGAATCTTCTTTATCATGCTAGGATTAACAGGAAAAGCTAAAAATTTCAGAATTGCACCGTGCAATGTGGAGATATTACTGTTTGTGCATTTACAATATTCATTGATTTTTGCCATTGAAAAACATGATTTTCATATACCAGAAATGTTTGAAGCTACTGACTGAATGAAAGGAGCTGGCATCTCACTCTCTTTGAATCTTCTTTATCATGCTAGGATTAGCAGGAAAAAGCAAAAAATTTCAGAATTGCACCGTGCAATGTGGAGATATTACTGTTTGTGCATTTACAATATTCATTGATTTTTGCCATTGAAAAACATGTTTTTCATATACCAGAAATGTTTGAAGCTACTGACTGAATGAAAGGAGCTGGCATCTCACTCTCTTTGAATCTTCTTTATCATGCTAGGATTAACAGGAAAAAGCTAAAAATTTCAGAATTGCACCGTGCAATGTGGAGATATTACTGTTTGTGCATTTACAATATTCATTGATTTTTGCCATTGAAAAACATGTTTTTCATATACCAGAAATGTTTGAAGCTACTGACTGAATGAAAGGAGCTGGCATCTCACTCTCTTTGAATCTTCTTTATCATGCTAGGATTAACAGGAAAAAGCTAAAAATTTCAGAATTGCACCGTGCAATGTGGAGATATTACTGTTTGTGCATTTACAATATTCATTGATTTTTGCCATTGAAAAACGTCCAGAAATGTTTGAAGCTACTGACTGAATGAAAGGAGCTGGCATCTCACTCTCTTTGAATCTTCTTTATCATGCTAGGATTAACAGGAAAAAGCTAAAAATTTCAGAATTGCACCGTGCAATGTGGAGATATTACTGTTTGTGCATTTACAATATTCATTGATTTTTGCCATTGAAAAACGTCCAGAAATGTTTGAAGCTACTGACTGAATGAAAGGAGCTGGCATCTCACTCTCTTTGAATCTTCTTTATCATGCTAGGATTAACAGGAAAAAGCTAAAAATTTCAGAATTGCACCGTGCAATGTGGAGATATTACTGTTTGTGCATTTACAATATTCATTGATTTTTGCCATTGAAAAACGTCCAGAAATGTTTGAAGCTACTGACTGAATGAAAGGAGCTGGCATCTCACTCTCTTTGAATCTTCTTTATCATGCTAGGATTAACAGGAAAAGCTAAAAATTTCAGAATTGCACCGTGCAATGTGGAGATATTACTGTTTGTGCATTTACAATATTCATTGATTTTTGCCATTGAAAAACGTCCAGAAATGTTTGAAGCTACTGACTGAATGAAAGGAGCTGGCATCTCACTCTCTTTGAATCTTCTTTATCATGCTAGGATTAGCAGGAAAAAGCAAAAAATTTCAGAATTGCACCGTGCAATGTGGAGATATTACTGTTGTGCATTTACAATATTCATTGATTTTTGCCATTGAAAAACATGTTTTTCATATACCAGAAATGTTTGAAGCTACTGACTGAATGAAAGGAGCTGGCATCTCACTCTCTTTGAATCTTCTTTATCATGCTAGGATTAACAGGAAAAAGCTAAAAATTTCAGAATTGCACCGTGCAATGTGGAGATATTACTGTTTGTGCATTTACAATATTCATTGATTTTTGCCATTGAAAAACATGTTTTTCATATACCAGAAATGTTTGAAGCTACTGACTGAATGAAAGGAGCTGGCATCTCACTCTCTTTGAATCTTCTTTATCATGCTAGGATTAACAGGAAAAAGCTAAAAATTTCAGAATTGCACCGTGCAATGTGGAGATATTACTGTTTGTGCATTTACAATATTCATTGATTTTTGCCATTGAAAAACGTCCAGAAATGTTTGAAGCTACTGACTGAATGAAAGGAGCTGGCATCTCACTCTCTTTGAATCTTCTTTATCATGCTAGGATTAACAGGAAAAAGCTAAAAATTTCAGAATTGCACCGTGCAATGTGGAGATATTACTGTTTGTGCATTTACAATATTCATTGATTTTTGCCATTGAAAAACGTCCAGAAATGTTTGAAGCTACTGACTGAATGAAAGGAGCTGGCATCTCACTCTCTTTGAATCTTCTTTATCATGCTAGGATTAACAGGAAAAAGCTAAAAATTTCAGAATTGCACCGTGCAATGTGGAGATATTACTGTTTGTGCATTTACAATATTCATTGATTTTTGCCATTGAAAAACGTCCAGAAATGTTTGAAGCTACTGACTGAATGAAAGGAGCTGGCATCTCACTCTCTTTGAATCTTCTTTATCATGCTAGGATTAACAGGAAAAAGCTAAAAATTTCAGAATTGCACCGTGCAATGTGGAGATATTACTGTTTGTGCATTTACAATATTCATTGATTTTTGCCATTGAAAAACGTCCAGAAATGTTTGAAGCTACTGACTGAATGAAAGGAGCTGGCATCTCACTCTCTTTGAATCTTCTTTATCATGCTAGGATTAACAGGAAAAAGCAAAAAATTTCAGAATTGCACCGTGCAATGTGGAGATATTACTGTTTGTGCATTTACAATATTCATTGATTTTTGCCATTGAAAAACATGTTTTTCATATACCAGAAATGTTTGAAGCTACTGACTGAATGAAAGGAGCTGGCATCTCACTCTCTTTGAATCTTCTTTATCATGCTAGGATTAACAGGAAAAAGCTAAAAATTTCAGAATTGCACCGTGCAATGTGGAGATATTACTGTTTGTGCATTTACAATATTCATTGATTTTTGCCATTGAAAAACATGTTTTTCATATACCAGAAATGTTTGAAGCTACTGACTGAATGAAAGGAGCTGGCATCTCACTCTCTTTGAATCTTCTTTATCATGCTAGGATTAACAGGAAAAAGCTAAAAATTTCAGAATTGCACCGTGCAATGTGGAGATATTACTGTTTGTGCATTTACAATATTCATTGATTTTTGCCATTGAAAAACATGTTTTTCATATACCAGAAATGTTTGAAGCTACTGACTGAATGAAAGGAGCTGGCATCTCACTCTCTTTGAATCTTCTTTATCATGCTAGGATTAACAGGAAAAAGCAAAAAATTTCAGAATTGCACCGTGCAATGTGGAGATATTACTGTTTGTGCATTTACAATATTCATTGATTTTTGCCATTGAAAAACATGTTTTTCATATACCAGAAATGTTTGAAGCTACTGACTGAATGAAAGGAGCTGGCATCTCACTCTCTTTGAATCTTCTTTATCATGCTAGGATTAACAGGAAAAAGCTAAAAATTTCAGAATTGCACCGTGCAATGTGGAGATATTACTGTTTGTGCATTTACAATATTCATTGATTTTTGCCATTGAAAAACATGTTTTCATATACCAGAAATGTTTGAAGCTACTGACTGAATGAAAGGAGCTGGCATCTCACTCTCTTTGAATCTTCTTTATCATGCTAGGATTAACAGGAAAAAGCTAAAAATTTCAGAATTGCACCGTGCAATGTGGAGATATTACTGTTTGTGCATTTACAATATTCATTGATTTTTGCCATTGAAAAACGTCCAGAAATGTTTGAAGCTACTGACTGAATGAAAGGAGCTGGCATCTCACTCTCTTTGAATCTTCTTTATCATGCTAGGATTAGCAGGAAAAAGCAAAAAATTTCAGAATTGCACCGTGCAATGTGGAGATATTACTGTTTGTGCATTTACAATATTCATTGATTTTTGCCATTGAAAAACGTCCAGAAATGTTTGAAGCTACTGACTGAATGAAAGGAGCTGGCATCTCACTCTCTTTGAATCTTCTTTATCATGCTAGGATTAGCAGGAAAAAGCAAAAAATTTCAGAATTGCACCGTGCAATGTGGAGATATTACTGTTTGTGCATTTACAATATTCATTGATTTTTGCCATTGAAAAACATGTTTTTCATATACCAGAAATGTTTGAAGCTACTGACTGAATGAAAGGAGCTGGCATCTCACTCTCTTTGAATCTTCTTTATCATGCTAGGATTAGCAGGAAAAAGCAAAAAATTTCAGAATTGCACCGTGCAATGTGGAGATATTACTGTTTGTGCATTTACAATATTCATTGATTTTTGCCATTGAAAAACATGTTTTTCATATACCAGAAATGTTTGAAGCTACTGACTGAATGAAAGGAGCTGGCATCTCACTCTCTTTGAATCTTCTTTATCATGCTAGGATTAACAGGAAAAAGCTAAAAATTTCAGAATTGCACCGTGCAATGTGGAGATATTACTGTTTGTGCATTTACAATATTCATTGATTTTTGCCATTGAAAAACATGTTTTTCATATACCAGAAATGTTTGAAGCTACTGACTGAATGAAAGGAGCTGGCATCTCACTCTCTTTGAATCTTCTTTATCATGCTAGGATTAACAGGAAAAAGCTAAAAATTTCAGAATTGCACCGTGCAATGTGGAGATATTACTGTTTGTGCATTTACAATATTCATTGATTTTTGCCATTGAAAAACATGTTTTTCATATACCAGAAATGTTTGAAGCTACTGACTGAATGAAAGGAGCTGGCATCTCACTCTCTTTGAATCTTCTTTATCATGCTAGGATTAACAGGAAAAAGCTAAAAATTTCAGAATTGCACCGTGCAATGTGGAGATATTACTGTTTGTGCATTTACAATATTCATTGATTTTTGCCATTGAAAAACATGTTTTTCATATACCAGAAATGTTTGAAGCTACTGACTGAATGAAAGGAGCTGGCATCTCACTCTCTTTGAATCTTCTTTATCATGCTAGGATTAACAGGAAAAAGCTAAAAATTTCAGAATTGCACCGTGCAATGTGGAGATATTACTGTTTGTGCATTTACAATATTCATTGATTTTTGCCATTGAAAAACGTCCAGAAATGTTTGAAGCTACTGACTGAATGAAAGGAGCTGGCATCTCACTCTCTTTGAATCTTCTTTATCATGCTAGGATTAACAGGAAAAAGCTAAAAATTTCAGAATTGCACCGTGCAATGTGGAGATATTACTGTTTGTGCATTTACAATATTCATTGATTTTTGCCATTGAAAAACGTCCAGAAATGTTTGAAGCTACTGACTGAATGAAAGGAGCTGGCATCTCACTCTCTTTGAATCTTCTTTATCATGCTAGGATTAACAGGAAAAAGCTAAAAATTTCAGAATTGCACCGTGCAATGTGGAGATATTACTGTTTGTGCATTTACAATATTCATTGATTTTTGCCATTGAAAACGTCAGAAATGTTTGAAGCTACTGACTGAATGAAAGGAGCTGGCATCTCACTCTCTTTGAATCTTCTTTATCATGCTAGGATTAACAGGAAAAAGCTAAAAATTTCAGAATTGCACCGTGCAATGTGGAGATATTACTGTTTGTGCATTTACAATATTCATTGATTTTTGCCATTGAAAAACATGTTTTTCATATACCAGAAATGTTTGAAGCTACTGACTGAATGAAAGGAGCTGGCATCTCACTCTCTTTGAATCTTCTTTATCATGCTAGGATTAACAGGAAAAAGCTAAAAATTTCAGAATTGCACCGTGCAATGTGGAGATATTACTGTTTGTGCATTTACAATATTCATTGATTTTTGCCATTGAAAAACGTCCAGAAATGTTTGAAGCTACTGACTGAATGAAAGGAGCTGGCATCTCACTCTCTTTGAATCTTCTTTATCATGCTAGGATTAACAGGAAAAAGCTAAAAATTTCAGAATTGCACCGTGCAATGTGGAGATATTACTGTTTGTGCATTTACAATATTCATTGATTTTTGCCATTGAAAAACATGTTTTTCATATACCAGAAATGTTTGAAGCTACTGACTGAATGAAAGGAGCTGGCATCTCACTCTCTTTGAATCTTCTTTATCATGCTAGGATTAGCAGGAAAAAGCAAAAAATTTCAGAATTGCACTGTGCAATGTGGAGATATTACTGTTTGTGCATTTACAATATTCATTGATTTTTGCCATTGAAAAACGTCCAGAAATGTTTGAAGCTATTGACTGAATGAAAGGAGCTGGCATCTCACTCTCTTTGAATCTTCTTTATCATGCTAGGATTAGCAGGAAAAAGCAAAAAATTTCAGAATTGCACCGTGCAATGTGGAGATATTACTGTTTGTGCATTTACAATATTCATTGATTTTTGCCATTGAAAAACGTCCAGAAATGTTTGAAGCTACTGACTGAATGAAAGGAGCTGGCATCTCACTCTCTTTGAATCTTCTTTATCATGCTAGGATTAGCAGGAAAAAGCAAAAAATTTCAGAATTGCACCGTGCAATGTGGAGATATTACTGTTTGTGCATTTACAATATTCATTGATTTTTGCCATTGAAAAACATGTTTTTCATATACCAGAAATGTTTGAAGCTACTGACTGAATGAAAGGAGCTGGCATCTCACTCTCTTTGAATCTTCTTTATCATGCTAGGATTAACAGGAAAAAGCTAAAAATTTCAGAATTGCACCGTGCAATGTGGAGATATTACTGTTTGTGCATTTACAATATTCATTGATTTTTGCCATTGAAAAACATGTTTTTCATATACCAGAAATGTTTGAAGCTACTGACTGAATGAAAGGAGCTGGCATCTCACTCTCTTTGAATCTTCTTTATCATGCTAGGATTAGCAGGAAAAAGCAAAAAATTTCAGAATTGCACCGTGCAATGTGGAGATATTACTGTTTGTGCATTTACAATATTCATTGATTTTTGCCATTGAAAAACATGTTTTTCATATACCAGAAATGTTTGAAGCTACTGACTGAATGAAAGGAGCTGGCATCTCACTCTCTTTGAATCTTCTTTATCATGCTAGGATTAACAGGAAAAAGCTAAAAATTTCAGAATTGCACCGTGCAATGTGGAGATATTACTGTTTGTGCATTTACAATATTCATTGATTTTTGCCATTGAAAAACGTCCAGAAATGTTTGAAGCTACTGACTGAATGAAAGGAGCTGGCATCTCACTCTCTTTGAATCTTCTTTATCATGCTAGGATTAACAGGAAAAAGCTAAAAATTTCAGAATTGCACCGTGCAATGTGGAGATATTACTGTTTGTGCATTTACAATATTCATTGATTTTTGCCATTGAAAAACGTCCAGAAATGTTTGAAGCTACTGACTGAATGAAAGGAGCTGGCATCTCACTCTCTTTGAATCTTCTTTATCATGCTAGGATTAACAGGAAAAAGCTAAAAATTTCAAGAATTGCACCGTGCAATGTGGAGATATTACTGTTTGTGCATTTACAATATTCATTGATTTTTGCCATTGAAAACATGTTTTTCATATACCAGAAATGTTTGAAGCTACTGACTGAATGAAAGGAGCTGGCATCTCACTCTCTTTGAATCTTCTTTATCATGCTAGGATTAACAGGAAAAAGCTAAAAATTTCAGAATTGCACCGTGCAATGTGGAGATATTACTGTTTGTGCATTTACAATATTCATTGATTTTTGCCATTGAAAAACATGTTTTTCATATACCAGAAATGTTTGAAGCTACTGACTGAATGAAAGGAGCTGGCATCTCACTCTCTTTGAATCTTCTTTATCATGCTAGGATTAGCAGGAAAAAGCAAAAAATTTCAGAATTGCACCGTGCAATGTGGAGATATTACTGTTTGTGCATTTACAATATTCATTGATTTTTGCCATTGAAAAACATGTTTTTCATATACCAGAAATGTTTGAAGCTACTGACTGAATGAAAGGAGCTGGCATCTCACTCTCTTTGAATCTTCTTTATCATGCTAGGATTAACAGGAAAAAGCTAAAAATTTCAGAATTGCACCGTGCAATGTGGAGATATTACTGTTTGTGCATTTACAATATTCATTGATTTTTGCCATTGAAAAACATGTTTTTCATATACCAGAAATGTTTGAAAGCTACTGACTGAATGAAAGGAGCTGGCATCTCACTCTCTTTGAATCTTCTTTATCATGCTAGGATTAACAGGAAAAAGCTAAAAATTTCAGAATTGCACCGTGCAATGTGGAGATATTACTGTTTGTGCATTTACAATATTCATTGATTTTTGCCATTGAAAAACATGTTTTTCATATACCAGAAATGTTTGAAGCTACTGACTGAATGAAAGGAGCTGGCATCTCACTCTCTTTGAATCTTCTTTATCATGCTAGGATTAACAGGAAAAAGCTAAAATTTCAGAATTGCACCGTGCAATGTGGAGATATTACTGTTTGTGCATTTACAATATTCATTGATTTTTGCCATTGAAAAACATGTTTTTCATATACCAGAAATGTTTGAAGCTACTGACTGAATGAAAGGAGCTGGCATCTCACTCTCTTTGAATCTTCTTTATCATGCTAGTATTAACAGGAAAAAGCTAAAAATTTCAGAATTGCACCGTGCAATGTGGAGATATTACTGTTTGTGCATTTACAATATTCATTGATTTTTGCCATTGAAAAACATGTTTTTCATATACCAGAAATGTTTGAAGCTACTGACTGAATGAAAGGAGCTGGCATCTCACTCTCTTTGAATCTTCTTTATCATGCTAGGATTAGCAGGAAAAAGCAAAAATTTCAGAATTGCACCGTGCAATGTGGAGATATTACTGTTTGTGCATTTACAATATTCATTGATTTTTGCCATTGAAAAACATGTTTTTCATATACCAGAAATGTTTGAAGCTACTGACTGAATGAAAGGAGCTGGCATCTCACTCTCTTTGAATCTTCTTTATCATGCTAGGATTAACAGGAAAAAGCTAAAAATTTCAGAATTGCACCGTGCAATGTGGAGATATTACTGTTTGTGCATTTACAATATTCATTGATTTTTGCCATTGAAAAACGTCCAGAAATGTTTGAAGCTACTGACTGAATGAAAGGAGCTGGCATCTCACTCTCTTTGAATCTTCTTTATCATGCTAGGATTAACAGGAAAAAGCTAAAAATTTCAGAATTGCACCGTGCAATGTGGAGATATTACTGTTTGTGCATTTACAATATTCATTGATTTTTGCCATTGAAAAACATGTTTTTCATATACCAGAAATGTTTGAAGCTACTGACTGAATGAAAGGAGCTGGCATCTCACTCTCTTTGAATCTTCTTTATCATGCTAGGATTAACAGGAAAAGCTAAAAATTTCAGAATTGCACCGTGCAATGTGGAGATATTACTGTTTGTGCATTTACAATATTCATTGATTTTTGCCATTGAAAAACATGTTTTTCATATACCAGAAATGTTTGAAGCTACTGACTGAATGAAAGGAGCTGGCATCTCACTCTCTTTGAATCTTCTTTATCATGCTAGGATTAACAGGAAAAAGCTAAAAATTTCAGAATTGCACCGTGCAATGTGGAGATATTACTGTTTGTGCATTTACAATATTCATTGATTTTTGCCATTGAAAAACATGTTTTTCATATACCAGAAATGTTTGAAGCTACTGACTGAATGAAAGGAGCTGGCATCTCACTCTCTTTGAATCTTCTTTATCATGCTAGGATTAACAGGAAAAAGCTAAAAAATTTCAGAATTGCACCGTGCAATGTGGAGATATTACTGTTTGTGCATTTACAATATTCATTGATTTTTGCCATTGAAAAACATGTTTTTCATATACCAGAAATGTTTGAAGCTACTGACTGAATGAAAGGAGCTGGCATCTCACTCTCTTTGAATCTTCTTTATCATGCTAGGATTAACAGGAAAAAGCTAAAAATTTCAGAATTGCACCGTGCAATGTGGAGATATTACTGTTTGTGCATTTACAATATTCATTGATTTTTGCCATTGAAAAACATGTTTTTCATATACCAGAAATGTTTGAAGCTACTGACTGAATGAAAGGAGCTGGCATCTCACTCTCTTTGAATCTTCTTTATCATGCTAGGATTAACAGGAAAAAGCTAAAAATTTCAGAATTGCACCGTGCAATGTGGAGATATTACTGTTTGTGCATTTACAATATTCATTGATTTTTGCCATTGAAAAACGTACCAGAAATGTTTGAAGCTACTGACTGAATGAAAGGAGCTGGCATCTCACTCTCTTTGAATCTTCTTTATCATGCTAGGATTAACAGGAAAAAGCTAAAAATTTCAGAATTGCACCGTGCAATGTGGAGATATTACTGTTTGTGCATTTACAATATTCATTGATTTTTGCCATTGAAAAACATGTTTTTCATATACCAGAAATGTTTGAAGCTACTGACTGAATGAAAGGAGCTGGCATCTCACTCTCTTTGAATCTTCTTTATCATGCTAGGATTAACAGGAAAAAGCTAAAAATTTCAGAATTGCACCGTGCAATGTGGAGATATTACTGTTTGTGCATTTACAATATTCATTGATTTTTGCCATTGAAAAACATGTTTTTCATATACCAGAAATGTTTGAAGCTACTGACTGAATGAAAGGAGCTGGCATCTCACTCTCTTTGAATCTTCTTTATCATGCTAGTATTAACAGGAAAAAGCTAAAAATTTCAGAATTGCACCGTGCAATGTGGAGATATTACTGTTTGTGCATTTACAATATTCATTGATTTTTGCCATTGAAAAACATGTTTTTCATATACCAGAAATGTTTGAAGCTACTGACTGAATGAAAGGAGCTGGCATCTCACTCTCTTTGAATCTTCTTTATCATGCTAGGATTAGCAGGAAAAAGCAAAAAATTTCAGAATTGCACCGTGCAATGTGGAGATATTACTGTTTGTGCATTTACAATATTCATTGATTTTTGCCATTGAAAAACATGTTTTTCATATACCAGAAATGTTTGAAGCTACTGACTGAATGAAAGGAGCTGGCATCTCACTCTCTTTGAATCTTCTTTATCATGCTAGGATTAACAGGAAAAAGCTAAAAATTTCAGAATTGCACCGTGCAATGTGGAGATATTACTGTTTGTGCATTTACAATATTCATTGATTTTTGCCATTGAAAAACGTCCAGAAATGTTTGAAGCTACTGACTGAATGAAAGGAGCTGGCATCTCACTCTCTTTGAATCTTCTTTATCATGCTAGGATTAACAGGAAAAAGCTAAAAATTTCAGAATTGCACCGTGCAATGTGGAGATATTACTGTTTGTGCATTTACAATATTCATTGATTTTTGCCATTGAAAAACATGTTTTTCATATACCAGAAATGTTTGAAGCTACTGACTGAATGAAAGGAGCTGGCATCTCACTCTCTTTGAATCTTCTTTATCATGCTAGGATTAACAGGAAAAAGCTAAAAATTTCAGAATTGCACCGTGCAATGTGGAGATATTACTGTTTGTGCATTTACAATATTCATTGATTTTTGCCATTGAAAAACATGTTTTTCATATACCAGAAATGTTTGAAGCTACTGACTGAATGAAAGGAGCTGGCATCTCACTCTCTTTGAATCTTCTTTATCATGCTAGGATTAACAGGAAAAAGCTAAAAATTTCAGAATTGCACCGTGCAATGTGGAGATATTACTGTTTGTGCATTTACAATATTCATTGATTTTTGCCATTGAAAAACATGTTTTTCATATACCAGAAATGTTTGAAGCTACTGACTGAATGAAAGGAGCTGGCATCTCACTCTCTTTGAATCTTCTTTATCATGCTAGGATTAACAGGAAAAAGCTAAAAATTTCAGAATTGCACCGTGCAATGTGGAGATATTACTGTTTGTGCATTTACATATTCATTGATTTTTGCCATTGAAAAACATGTTTTTCATATACCAGAAATGTTTGAAGCTACTGACTGAATGAAAGGAGCTGGCATCTCACTCTCTTTGAATCTTCTTTATCATGCTAGGATTAACAGGAAAAAGCTAAAAATTTCAGAATTGCACCGTGCAATGTGGAGATATTACTGTTTGTGCATTTACAATATTCATTGATTTTTGCCATTGAAAAACATGTTTTTCATATACCAGAAATGTTTGAAGCTACTGACTGAATGAAAGGAGCTGGCATCTCACTCTCTTTGAATCTTCTTTATCATGCTAGGATTAACAGGAAAAAGCTAAAAATTTCAGAATTGCACCGTGCAATGTGGAGATATTACTGTTTGTGCATTTACAATATTCATTGATTTTTGCCATTGAAAAACGTCCAGAAATGTTTGAAGATACTGACTGAATGAAAGGAGCTGGCATCTCACTCTCTTGAATCTTCTTTATCATGCTAGGATTAACAGGAAAAGCTAAAAATTTCAGAATTGCACCGTGCAATGTGGAGATATTACTGTTTGTGCATTTACAATATTCATTGATTTTTGCCATTGAAAAACATGTTTTTCATATACCAGAAATGTTTGAAGCTACTGACTGAATGAAAGGAGCTGGCATCTCACTCTCTTTGAATCTTCTTTATCATGCTAGGATTAGCAGGAAAAAGCAAAAAATTTCAGAATTGCACCGTGCAATGTGGAGATATTACTGTTTGTGCATTTACAATATTCATTGATTTTTGCCATTGAAAAACGTCCAGAAATGTTTGAAGCTACTGACTGAATGAAAGGAGCTGGCATCTCACTCTCTTTGAATCTTCTTTATCATGCTAGCATTAGCAGGAAAAAGCAAAAAATTTCAGAATTGCACCGTGCAATGTGGAGATATTACTGTTTGTGCATTTACAATATTCATTGATTTTTGCCATTGAAAAACATGTTTTTCATATACCAGAAATGTTTGAAGCTACTGACTGAATGAAAGGAGCTGGCATCTCACTCTCTTTGAATCTTCTTTATCATGCTAGGATTAGCAGGAAAAAGCTAAAAATTTCAGAATTGCACCGTGCAATGTGGAGATATTACTGTTTGTGCATTTACAATATTCATTGATTTTTGCCATTGAAAAACATGTTTTTCATATACCAGAAATGTTTGAAGCTACTGACTGAATGAAAGGAGCTGGCATCTCACTCTCTTTGAATCTTCTTTATCATGCTAGGATTAACAGGAAAAAGCTAAAAATTTCAGAATTGCACCGTGCAATGTGGAGATATTACTGTTTGTGCATTTACAATATTCATTGATTTTTGCCATTGAAAACGTCCAGAAATGTTTGAAGCTACTGACTGAATGAAAGGAGCTGGCATCTCACTCTCTTTGAATCTTCTTTATCATGCTAGGATTAACAGGAAAAAGCTAAAAATTTCAGAATTGCACCGTGCAATGTGGAGATATTACTGTTTGTGCATTTACAATATTCATTGATTTTTGCCATTGAAAAACGTCCAGAAATGTTTGAAGCTACTGACTGAATGAAAGGAGCTGGCATCTCACTCTCTTTGAATCTTCTTTATCATGCTAGGATTAACAGGAAAAAGCTAAAAATTTCAGAATTGCACCGTGCAATGTGGAGATATTACTGTTTGTGCATTTACAATATTCATTGATTTTTGCCATTGAAAAACATGTTTTTCATATACCAGAAATGTTTGAAGCTACTGACTGAATGAAAGGAGCTGGCATCTCACTCTCTTTGAATCTTCTTTATCATGCTAGGATTAACAGGAAAAAGCTAAAAATTTCAGAATTGCACCGTGCAATGTGGAGATATTACTGTTTGTGCATTTACAATATTCATTGATTTTTGCCATTGAAAAACGTCCAGAAATGTTTGAAGCTACTGACTGAATGAAAGGAGCTGGCATCTCACTCTCTGAATCTTCTTTATCATGCTAGGATTAACAGGAAAAAGCTAAAAATTTCAGAATTGCACCGTGCAATGTGGAGATATTACTGTTTGTGCATTTACAATATTCATTGATTTTTGCCATTGAAAAACGTCCAGAAATGTTTGAAGCTACTGACTGAATGAAAGGAGCTGGCATCTCACTCTCTTTGAATCTTCTTTATCATGCTAGGATTAACAGGAAAAAGCTAAAAATTTCAGAATTGCACCGTGCAATGTGGAGATATTACTGTTTGTGCATTTACAATATTCATTGATTTTTGCCATTGAAAAACGTCCAGAAATGTTTGAAGCTACTGACTGAATGAAAGGAGCTGGCATCTCACTCTCTTTGAATCTTCTTTATCATGCTAGGATTAACAGGAAAAAGCAAAAAATTCAGAATTGCACAGTGCAATGTGGAGATATTACTGTTTGTGCATTTACAATATTCATTGATTTTTGCCATTGAAAAACATGTTTTTCATATACCAGAAATGTTTGAAGCTACTGACTGAATGAAAGGAGCTGGCATCTCACTCTCTTTGAATCTTCTTTATCATGCTAGGATTAGCAGGAAAAAGCTAAAAATTTCAGATTGCACCGTGCAATGTGGAGATATTACTGTTTGTGCATTTACAATATTCATTGATTTTTGCCATTGAAAAACATGTTTTTCATATACCAGAAATGTTTGAAGCTACTGACTGAATGAAGGAGCTGGCATCTCACTCTCTTTGAATCATCTTTATCATGCTAGGATTAACAGGAAAAAGCTAAAATTTCAGAATTGCACCGTGCAATGTGGAGATATTACTGTTTGTGCATTTACAATATTCATTGATTTTTGCCATTGAAAATGTCCAGAAATGTTTGAAGCTACTGACTGAATGAAAGGAGCTGGCATCTCACTCTCTTTGAATCTTCTTTATCATGCTAGGATTAACAGGAAAAAGCTAAAAATTTCAGAATTGCACCGTGCAATGTGGAGATATTACTGTTTGTGCATTTACAATATGCATTGATTTTTGCCATTGAAAAACGTCCAGAAATGTTTGAAGCTACTGACTGAATGAAAGGAGCTGGCATCTCACTCTCTTTGAATCTTCTTTATCATGCTAGGATTACAGGAAAAAGCTAAAAATTTCAGAATTGCACCGTGCAATGTGGAGATATTACTGTTTGTGCATTTACAATATTCATTGATTTTTGCCATTGAAAAACATGTTTTTCATATACCAGAAATGTTTGAAGCTACTGACTGAATGAAAGGAGCTGGCATCTCACTCTCTTTGAATCTTCTTTATCATGCTAGGATTAACAGGAAAAAGCTAAAAATTTCAGAATTGCACCGTGCAATGTGGAGATATTACTGTTTGTGCATTTACATATTCATTGATTTTTGCCATTGAAAAACGTCCAGAAATGTTTGAAGCTACTGACTGAATGAAAGGAGCTGCATCTCACTCTCTGAATCTTCTTTATCATGCTAGGATTAACAGGAAAAGCTAAAAATTTCAGAATTGCACCGTGCAATGTGGAGATATTACTGTTTGTGCATTTACAATATTCATTGATTTTTGCCATTGAAAAAACCT